>NW_015150731.1:0-41977 GCF_000732505.1 Cyprinodon variegatus
TGGAACAGCTTCGGAGAATGTGTGATGGAGTCCCATAGCTTACTGCTAAACGCATTTCATAGCAACAAAGAGATCTGGTATGATTTCAGGACTTTTTTCACAGTTATGATGTCTTTTTAGGTGATAAACTTCATTTAATTATCCTTTGGGATTAATAAAGTATTTTTGAATTTAACTGAATTGAATGGAATTAAGCATGAAGGGATGAACTGTATTTTTTCTGTAGTTGGATCAAGGCAGGTTAATTTGGACCAGATGTGAACTGCACAAGAATTTGTTTTAAAGTGGGCAGAAAACACTTCGTTTAGTATACACACACCAGCATAAGAGGTCTGGATCATGAAGGTCATGAACTGGTCTGTTTTAAGCCGACATGAATACACCCTAACTGTCTTTGCAGGTGTAATAGTTGCTGGTGACAGATCTGGGTTCTGAGTATTTCATAAAGAGTAGGTCTGCACTCTGCAGGGATTTATTATGCGCAACCATCTCTCTATAATGATAATGAGGATATAAAGAGAAGAAAAACACTTTAACCTGCATAATAATTCACCATCTTATAAAAAGTGATTGTATTATCTCAGTCTAACTGCTGGAATATGACAGTAGAGTCCATCGCATCTATATTCAATTGAGCACATTCTGGATTAAAGGGAGATTTGCATCACGGCTACAAATCTGCAGCAACTATATGATGCTTTCTTGTAAATATGGATTCAAATCCCTGAAAATGTGTTTATATCATAATTAATCCTTCCCCACTAAGAATTACTGCAGTTGTGCAGATAAATGGAGTCTCAAGTCCTGTTTGCATTACAATGATCAACTGAAAACAGGATTTTTTGTTTCTGCTAACATAACCTCCTGGTGTTTCAGTTACAATCTTATGCAGTGGACTCTAGTGAAAATCTTTCACCACCACTATTTCCCTGGTACAGCACTAGTACGTGTTTTGTTCTTTAGAACATGACCTTTTTGCCTTCTGAAATACAGGCTAAATTCCACTTTTATCACATATTCAACAACAGGGATCATGATGCTTTGCAAACATTACTCTCTGGAACCACGTTTCCCTATGCTAATTAATTAATAATTTCACCTACATATAATTATTAATTTTACAACAACAACTTTGAGAAGTAACCCATTTTGCTCGAATGCAAAATTGTATTAATTGTTCCCCTCAGTGGTGAGGTCACTGTCCTTAATGCTTGGCTAAGCCAAGCAGTGCAATGTTAATACATGGATATATGAAACATAAACAGATTATACAGATGCTTTACTTTTTGTGCAATTAAATTTTTTGCACTGCTTCTTTCAGTTTTTGTTAACTCTATAGCAGCTGTAACCCTAATATTTCTGTAGTTTTTCTGTGTATTTTTCTATCTAAGCACTGGTCTTGCGGTGAATTAAATTCACATTTGTTTTTACTTTTAAAAAAATGTCAGGACACAGCAAACACATGTAAATACTTTATGTTGATTTTATCTCATCATCGATCAATAGTGGAAGCGCTTTGCATCGGACCTCAACAAAGCTTTTTGTAAACGGTAGGCTCTACACTGACAGTGAGAGTTTAAAAGTAAGTCTGAGTCCATTAGAATAACTCACAACAGATTACAAGGTAAGTCTTCAAAATATATAAACAAAATAGCAAAGAGTCTGGAAGAAAGGAATGCATGTGATCCTAATTTATACAATAGCATTTAAAAGAGATGCATTTGTGTTTGCTGCACCTTTACTGGCTCCAGGAAGAGTACATTCATTTTTGACTCTCTGCACTGTGAAGAAAGTTCTTTTTTAAATTTTTATTGACAATAAAAAATTGGTATGAAGGGTGGTGAGAGGTTTGCTATTGAGGCGATTCAGCAAGGCTCAAACACTGCTGTGTTTTTGGTTTTGACCGTCTCTATAGCAGGAACTCAGTCAGCAACTGGACCAATTTAAGGTGCTGATGGTTAAGGTAATTTTTGACCATGGAGACTGAATACATACTGCTGGACGAGTATTATTGCTGTCTTAGAAGATTTTCTGATTTCTGAAGAGATTAAGCCTGTGTGATGAGGCAAGTATAGTCACCATTGTGATTATTTCCTGATGTCTAAGTGGACACTGCCTCATTAATAAAAAAACAAACATATTAATTTAATAAATATTTTGACAGCCCGTATACACATAGCAATGAATCAGGAGTTTTTTGTTTCTGAAATGGTTCTGATATGCCAAACCAACTTTTCTCAGTTTAAACAATGATAAAAGTTATTTGACCAATGTGACAGCAGGGTGGGTGGAAACTAAATGGTAAGAGAGGCTAGTGTGTATCTCTAGTAGTACTCCTGTGAAGAGTAACCAACCGTTTATGTCAAGCCCTCTAGATAGTTCTGGTCTGGATCATGCCCCCCCTTTTAATACGTTTGTGTCCTCAGCTCACACTCATGATGTCAGCAAAATGATGGATGAGATCATTGATGGACCATTGGTACCACGAGTGGATCACTGTGTCTAACATAGTTTGTATTTTTTAAGGGCATTAATATGGCTTCATGAGAGAGAAAATGGATATGCAAAAATGTGATATTCGTACAAACATGATGTTTCATTAAGCCATATTACTGCCCTAAAAAATATAGATAGATAGATAGATAGATAGATAGATAGATAGATAGATAGATAGATAGATAGATAGATAGATAGATAGATAGATAGATAGATTTTTTGCTATTTACATCCAAACTAAGGCAGAACATATGGTGTAATTTCATCACTATTCACACTTATTGGCAGCTCTGGAGAAGATACGGAGTAACTAGTTTTATTGCAGTAGCATAATCTCACACTCATCGTTTCTGGGAGGATATTTTTTTCAGAGGGGGAAGCATCCACATTAAGAAATAATAATTTAGTAAGACCATTAGTGTCACAAGTATTGTATTGCCAGGTCTTCTTTTATCATCTCTAGAGTTTGATGGTTGTCGTGAACCTCCGGTATGTTCTGTTCCTCAATATACTTGTAATATTAAAGTGCAATGTGCAAATTTGAAAGGCAATTACTATTTGTGTTGTTTCCGTATATAACTGAATAAAAGCACTTCTAGACTACTTTCATTGCGATTTTGTTTATGACGTGGAAAAGGAACCCTGACACTTAAACTGACCGCTTCTACATTGGCTGACAGCACAGACAGCTGTGAAAAATGGGGAAGATCCACACTATCACTTTTAAGTCACTATCAGAGAGAGAAGATATAGTCAGTCCTCAGTTAGGAGAGCAAACGTTTAGGGCTCAGCTCTGAAATGGTGGAGCTGCAGAGCCGACAGCGCCACACAGCAGAAAAAGAAACACAGAGGTAGAGCAGAGCAGAGCGGAACAGCAGAAACAACAGAGGTTTTTAGGACTTACAGACAATACTGGATTAGTACTTTACTGTGTGTTAATTGATTCAATAATAAAACATTGTTCAAAGAAACAATTCAAATTTTGTTAAAGCACAGTTTTTGCCTTTAAAGCAGATCTCCATCCTTAATTGTATATATCTACATGCTATATTTATAACACATAATAGCATAAAGGTTCTGGCCAGTTGAACATAGATGTTTATAACACCATTTGACTAGTCAGAATTCAGTTGGAATATCCACATAATTTTCAGTATCTAAAACTCAGTTCAAGATATCTTGAAATTACCATGTAGATATTTTTAAATGATGGACATTAAATATATCTTAAAGCCACATAATGACTGGTCAAAATTAATTTTTAGATGTCACAAAATAAAAGTAGAGATACAATTCAGTCGCTGTTACTGCAATCATGATTGCAGATATCTATAATTATAGTGGAGATATCTAAAATGACAAACCCTTTACACACAAATGCTAAAAAAAATGTGAATCTTAGTTGGCAAATCTAATTTACAGATATCTTTTAGAGTTAGGGCTTTTTAAAAAAAATTTAATTACAGATATCCTGGGTAACAGTTTGGACCAGGGACAATTATGTTTCAGATATCAGTAATAAGTATTCATTTTCAAGATTAAATCTTAAAACGTTAATCTTGAAGATATATGATGTGCCTCTGTCATATAATGCACTGTGTTTGTGTGCATTTATAATATTAGAACAACAGGTCTATCAATGAAAAATAGAAGGTCTGAGCTTTAAAACTTCACCATCAAAAATTAACCCTTGAACTGTTAGGAACAACCCGTTTAATGCAGAAAATACATTTTCACTAATATTAAATATTCTTCTCCCTTGTTAAACTTACTGAATGGAAAGATTTTTCCCCAAAAAAAAAATGTGACTTATTATAAATAAATATTTATTTATAATAAGTCACATTTTATATATTTATAATAATATTATAACAATAATTTGGCAATGAAATAATTGCCTTTATTGTGATGCTTTTTAATGGAGTTTTAATATGCGGTTGCATATATGCTTCCTTTATACAGCTCACCTGCTTTTACATTTTGATTGTGATTAGGAAAATAAGTAATCATGTCCAGGAGAAAAATATTTTTTATTTTTACAAACTAATGTAATACCACACCACATGTTAGTGCACTCAGCTAGCTGAAGTGGAAAGGATCATAGTGTTTTTTTGGTGTTTTTTTTCTGGTGGAAAGCACACTTCTCTAATTGCCTTAAACCTGTTCCTCTCTCCTATCAGTCAATAGCCCTGCAGTGAGTGGGTAAATATATATATGTGTGTGTGTGAGTGTGTGTATGCGTGTCTTTCACTGGTCAATAAAGACTGTGCCAAGAGGCAATTGGTTGTTTTTCCTCAACTTGACACGTCAAATGCACTCACACTTTAGATAAACACACATCCACGTTCTCAAACACACACAAACACACACTACCAGGCTGTTGGGTAAACTGTATTGATTCTGTCCTGTTTTCAGCCTATTTCCCCTCATAACCCCTCAGAGCTCAATCACTTCCACTCATTGACGAGCGTGGAGAGTCTCTTAGATTGTGCACCCCCATGCAAAAACAAGCATGTATGCATAAAAGCCTGTGAAGCAGCAGGAAGGACAATATTTACTGATTTGGAATTATCCACCTTTACTGTAAAAGTATTTAGCCATATTTTGCATCTGATTGTTACTGAATGCTTGTAGCTTCAGTTTGTATCAGTTAACCAACAGAACCGGTTTTATCCAACAGTCACAGATTTATACTTGCAGCATATATAATTTTTTTTTATTTTTTTGTGACAGCACATTGACCCCTCTGTGTGATGTTTAAATTGTAATGCAAATACAAAAAAATATTGAAATTATTTTTACACAATGCATTACTTGTAAAATATTACATATAGTTAAAAAATGCATTTTGTCTCCATAAAAGTTGGCATTGTTCTAATTTTCATAACGAAATGTTTCAGATCATCATCCCAGTAAAAGATGGCTGCAGTTTCTAATTGATGATTTTATTTAATAAGAAAAGAATATATCCAAACCAACCATATTTTTTTATTATTTATTTCGGTGACACCAAATGATATGTGGGTATGAAGAACAGCCTTGTTGAAGTTATACCACAACATCTCAGTCTCTTGAGTCCCAAAAGAATTAACCATTCTAAGGCTGATATAAGTCGGCACTTATTTTAATATGTTCTGGTAGTAATCAGAAGTAATCAGAGGTTTGTTAAACTGAACTTCACTTTACCAAGATTGTGGAAAATTATATTTTATTCATGACTGCCCCACTTTATCTGTTAGCAGCAGGATTGTGAAATAAAGCATATTAAGTTCACCTCAAAATGGCTATGAATTAAAAGTATATAAAAAAGTATGCTTTGAAAATGCATAATGAAAGACTAGACTTAAATTCAAAGAAATATAAAATGTATAATGATATTTAAAAACTTTTATTTGCTCAGGTTGTTGTGATGCACTTAATTTTTTTCAAGGATCTGAGCTATGGAAGTGAAACAACAAAAAACTAAATAAATATAAACTTTTAAAGGTTTGAAAACCTGGGAATCCAACCCTGAACCTTCTTGCTGCAAGGCAACAGTGCATCCACCGTGCAGCCTCTGTACACCCATTACTTTAACCAAACATGGAAAGGCGGCATTCTGCTTTTATTTTATTGTCTAATTCATGTAAAGCACTTTGTATTATCCATGCACTGAATTGTGCTACACAAATAAACTTGCCTTGCCTTGCCTTTTCAAAACACTGTTTAAACCTTTACAGTTATTATCTCAAATATGAAGATATACACACTTGACATATACAATACAGGGAAACTACACTTTTTGTACAAAAAAAAGTCCTAATTTATATATTTCTATTTGTATTATTAATTATTCAAACTTTTTGTTCTTTCACCTTTGGAGAATTTCTCAATAATTGTGTTCTTAAACAGTTGATTAACTCTAATTCCAATCATTTGCTGTTGCAGTGGCTTAACATGGTAAGCATTTTTAAGTTTATAGGCTCAGCCAGCAGACATGAGGCGTCCATCCAGGAAAAGAAGGTAAAGTGAAGAAAAGTTGATGATGTGTGTCTGAAGCTCCTGAACTGTATAACAGCACTTTGCAGCTGCATTAAAAGATCAGAAAGAACAGCTGTGTCTATGAAACTAGCTTCTGTCAAAGTCAGTGATTATTTTTTGACATCATTTAAAAACCATCTATATATAGTATTTGCATTAATATCCACTCAGCACTCCACAGACGTGTTATTGTTTTACTATTTAAATTAGAATTGGTCAATCATATGTAGCACTGGACGAATAGGTATGTGTGGCTTGTGGACTACACGCTGCATTAAAATTGGAGACTCCAAAAATAAAACAGAAGCATGGATGTTTTAAAACCTTTTTTTCTTCATTTTTTTTCTCTGTACAGCATTCGTTTGCTAAACCATCAGACTGAAAGTAGACCTAAGTGCTTGTTTCCATCTCTCAGCTCTCAAATACTGAAAGTTTATGGAGTTTTTTTGGAATTTCAGAATTTCAGAGTTTCAGCCAGAAACTGTTTCTGTTTATTCCAGAAAAGAATATATTGTATAGTGGATCTTCTTTGCATTTTTTTTATCTTGTCCAGGTTTGTGTAAATGTAACTGGACCAGTATTGGCATGTTCTGGTGGACCGGGAATTCCTCTTTTGTGTATTTTTAAAAAGATTTTGCTGAAAGACTGTCTCATAACTCCCCATCTGTTTTTTTTGTTTTGTTTGTTTGTTTTGTTTTTTTAATTAATTTTAGTTTTGGGATTGATGTGTGGAGTAAACAAACTCTGATGTTTGCTAAGTCATCTGAGTTTCATATAAAGTCAGTATAAACATATTTTTACAATAGAATAGAATTAAAAAACTCTTCAATGTCCCACAATGGAGAAATTGTGGTGTTACAGCAGCAAATATTTTTTAGCAACAGGTGTATTACAAATCTGGACCTTAAAAAGTGTGTTAAAATTGTAGAATAAGTTACAGAGTTAAAAAAAAAATAAACAAATGAAAAACTGTCCATTACAGTGTTTTCACAATGTAAATACTGTGCATCTGGATAATAAACAATTAATATACATCTGTCGACATTTTTAAAGTAGTGGATATGTGAAAATAGCAGCAACACCAGAAATGTGCAAGACTCAACATATATGTAACAACCTATTGAGGTTCTTTGGAACAGTGATTGTTATAAAGTCTTACAGGTGCTGAGAGGAAGGATCTGTGATTACGCTCCCAGGTGCCTTTAGGGTGCAGCAGTCTGTTGGTCCTGTGATGTTGATGCTATTTTTCAAAAAAGCTGGTTTGAGATAAAAGTTAGATGGATAGAGCTAAATACCCAGGTAACCTGGAAGAAAAGCTTTTAGAGGCTGAAAATGTGTTGGGATCCGCTATGATAACCCTAAACAAAGAGCCAGGGCTACAATGGAATGGTTTAGCTCAAAGTATGATTGCACTGGCCTAATCAAATTTCAGATCAGAAAATGAAAACAGATGTAAATGTAAAACAGATGTAAAACAGTTCTTCACTTTGTTTTTTGCCCCCATCCAGTTTCCTCTTCCTCCCCTATGGCATAATGTTCCCCCCACTCAGACTGAAGGAATTATTATACAACAAGTTATTGTCCTTTCCTCCCTCTCTTAAGCTACCGTGTCCCCCTGTTCACCCCACATAGACACCTGCCCCACTCGCTTCCAACCCATCTATTCAAGTGGACCTATAGACATATGTAGCCTCACATCTGGATACTGCATTTAGTTCCTGGTTCACTCTCAGGAAGTTTTCACACTTCACGATTCATTAACCTGCAGGTCTCCCCTTAAAGCGAGACGGCAGAAAAGGAAGAGGAAGAAGAAGAAGAGGAAGGTGGACAGATGGGGGGTGATGATGTTCTGAAAACAGAGGAAAGGAGAGAAATGATAAAAGAAGGCTGAATCAGCAGCAAGATGAAAAATGTTGGTTATATTTAATTGGTGGGTTGAAATTTAATACACTTGAAGCCATGATTTCTGGCAACTTAAAAAAAAAAACAGGGAAAAAAGGCGTGAGAATGTCTTATAAAAAAAAATGGGTTGAGTATGAAGGGTGTTGAATCTTAGACTAGTCTGAGTGTATCTGTCCAGGGTGTGTTTGTCCAGCCTTCTGTGAGTAATGTGTCTGAGAGAGCAGCTTCCTAATGAAACACTTTTGCCAGAGTGATAATTACACCAATGGAGAGCAACGACACCTCCACTCAGTGTGTGAAACTTAGCTTACTAAAACACAAAGTTTCTCCCTGCTTCCCTCTGTGTGTGTGGGGTATGTGTGTGTGTGTGTGTGTCTGTATGGGAGACATGATTTCATTGTATGTACATAAAAGGCTGACATTATGGGCTTCGCTTAATAATCAGCCCAATAAGGGGAAGCAGGCCTTCTCCCAGATGAGTTTATATATTTCTTTTTGCAGGGATACACAAGCTGACATTTACACCAGCTGAAGGAAAATGATTTAATGCATTCATGTTCCATAAGCTTACTTTATATAAAGGCTCTTTTCCGTCACATAGGGTCAACAATGAAATATTATTAACTTTCCCTTTTTTTCCATCACCCCCCATGTCTCCTGCTTTGGTTTTCTCTTCCCTTTTTCCTCCCTGATTTCAATCTTTGCAGCACAGCTGAGTGACAGGCTCTGCTTTCACTGCATGTCACAGTGGTTGAAATCTCACTGAGGGGCTTGATGCAGATAAGCGGTGAAGATGAGGATAAGCAGTGACAGAGCTGGGGCTCAGATGGGGGGAAGAGAGCGAAAAGAGGTATATATTTCTATATACATGATTTGGAGAAGAAGAAAATACACAAAAGATACCTGCGTCTTTAATGGATTCTACAGGAAATCTTGTCTCACACTCGAACAGCCAAAGAATTTAGTTAAACAAATCAGACCAGCAGAACAATTCAATTATTCTGTGTGCCTTTAATAAATGTTTGATATGCATTACATGGAAACTTTCTAATTCAATTTTTTTTACGATTTAACAGTTAGGGCTTTTCCCATTAATTCTTCACACACAAAGTCACAATTTGGATTTGGAACGTTTATTAAATAAATACAAAAGAAAAAAAAAAAGGAAAGTCGAACAAAAATTATAGCTGAGGCTTGGGAAGGGCTTAGAGATTAGCGCATGTGGGTAAAACAAAAGTTTCAGCTACTAGTGCGTTTATAATACAAAACCCCTGGTATGTGCTCGCCTGGATCTGGAAGATGAAGAACTTAATTCTTAGGTTATTAGATTTTTTCTCTCCCTTCTTGTGGGGAATAGAGAAATACATCTACTACTTTAGCACACAAAGAATCCACACCCTACCCAACGCAAATGTGTTTGTTGGTAGTTTCTCTTTCGAAAGGATTTGAGTCAAACCCCTTTACTCCAAAACCCTTTAGGGCATCAGAGGTTTGTTAGAAAACTGTTAGCAAATAGCATCATGAAGATCAAAGAACAACGTGTTAAAGTCAGGGATAAAGTTTGAAGAGGTTTAAAATGTGATTAGGTTTAGTAATACTTGTCAAACCACCAAAATGTGGGGGGAAAAAACTAATGACCGACACAAACCCTCCTTGCCTTGAGACATGGTGGTGAAAGTATCATGCTATGGGGATGTTATTCTTATTCAGGGATAAAGAAACTACTCAGATTTGATGGGAAGAGAAAAATAAAGACCAAAGAAAACATGTTTTAGGCTGCAAAATTTTTCAGACTGACACCGACAGCAGGAGAAACTATGGAAGTGTTTTGATCAAAGTGTATTCATCGGTTAGAATGGGTCATTCGGAGTCCAGATCTATATCTCATTTAGAATCCTCCCAGGTGGAGACCTGATCTGGTTGGATTTGAGTCATTTTGAATAACTTTAGTAATATTTACTTTCCACATGTGCAAACTTGGTGGATAATTAGCCATAAGAAATAGCTGCTGAAAAATGCACTAAAGGTGTTTTTAACAAATAATTGTCTTGGTGGGGCTAAATATGCATTTAACCCACATTGTTTCTTTTCTACAGATAATTTGAAAGAAAAAATACATTTATTTCCTTTACAACCATATCTGTTTCTCATTCCATAAAATCAAAAATCATAGGGTTTGTGATGAGAAAAAAATAGGAAAAAGGTTTGTTTATTTTTGTGTGTGGCACTTTGTCTCTGTGATGAAAAAAGTGTTTTGTACCAATAACTTAATATAACATCTTCTTATATATTTAGCAAAAGGCAAAAACATGTAAAAGCCTTGAAAACCAGGTTCCTCTGAAATTATTTTGTTTGTAACCCCACTTATCTATCACTTTAAATACAAGGCAGTGACAGACCCTTGGTTTGGGAATTGAGAAGAAAATCCAGGTTTAAAACGTTTCTTTTGTGCAAAGACATTCTGCAGAAATAAATGACAAAGTGCACAAACAGAACAGGATTCTCTGAATGGATGAGCTTTTATATATATAAATGCGGTTGTCTTTGTGTTCACCTTGCAAAAAGAATGTTTACAGCAAAGTCTATTTATGCTTTAACTGTGATTCCCTTTTAAATTGTTTGCCACTCTTTTATGAATAAAATGGTCAGATTCCGAACTGATATAAAAACTAAAAAGATCATAGAGATCATTATTATTTTATGTCATCACAGGGAAATTTCTGGCACATTTGAAAGAAGAAGAACCCATTTAGCACTATTTTTTAGCTGACGGGTAAACTCATTTATCTACAATACATAAGTAAATACTACGTTCAATATCAAATTTAGAAAAAAATTTGTTAACTAGCCCATAAATTCACAATTCCACTTTTTTAAACTCATTAAACTCACAAAATTCAAATTTTAGGAGTGCATATTACCTTATTCTATTTGCTCTTCATTTATCTTAGTTGTTATTGCTGTTACCACAAAATGCATTATTGCAGCAATAATGACACTCGACGGCTTGTTGAAAAACAAGAATACTAATAACATTTGCTTCACCTTTGATTGCCTTCTTTTGCTACCAATCAAGAGGATAGCATGAAATAATAGGAATAAATAGCAAATGGAATATTTGGTCATGATTGTTTGATAAGTGGTTTGCATCACCTTGTTTGAGGGGAGAATTTAGAACTTACTCCTGGTGCCAACTTTGGGGCAATAGTCTCCAAAGAAGGACAGAAAGAATACTTGACATCAAAGATGAAAAATGGCTGCATGCAATAAGACATTGTGTCCTATCATTCCTTTACTTGAAGAGTTTCACATCCATGAGCAAAACAGTGAAAGGATGAAGAAAACTCTTTGTAAAGGATATTTAACTCCTATTTTTTTTCTCTTACCCCCATTGTGTGTTGGTTTACATTTTTTATGTTACTGTCTTCCCTCTGTGCTTGATTTATTTGCATGTGAAATGTTTTCAATCTGTTCATTCTGAGCAGAGGGGCGTGCATTCCACACCAAGATCCAAAACTTTAGTGTTGCAAGACCAGCCACCATGATGTGAAGCCAGCCTGCATGGGGAAATTTTTAGCACACAAGGTATAAAGGTAGATTTTTGCAGAAAAAGGGTGACGCTCTAATAAAACATCAATTTCTAATAAATCATTGGAATTCAGTAATTTCATACCTCCCAATAATAACCAAGCTCAGTCAAAAAATCCCATAAGATCATTTTATTCCTGTAGATATTAAGAATGAAATTAGACAGCGGCCTTTTCACTATACCAGGCATAGGTGACCAGTAAATTGCATCTTAGGTCCCAGTTTGCATTTTCAAATATTAGAGTGGACTCGGCCTTATTCTTGGCGTCATCTGAGCATGTCATCAGTAAATTTGGTCGGAGTCATAGCTAACACTTAACATCCAGCCAAGTGTATTAACTTTTACTTACTTTCCACTTCTTTGTAAAGAGTCTCCTGCATCCATAGTGTCTGGGAAGGGATCAGACATTTCAAACAACCTCCACTGAATACTTCCTTCTTCCTTCTGCCTGGATGGTGTGCAGTGAGCTGTTGTCAGTAACCAGGAAAACTCAGAGTAGAGATTTAGTGGAATAAGTGTTCTCCCATCAATCAAGTGGAATGGATTTATATATATATATTGCAAAGCAATAGAAACTGCACTGGGTGAATTTAGTTTCAATGGTTAAGGTGAGGTGGGGGTTTAAGCAAACATTTGAATGGGACCCCCAACCAGCAGAGAGGTGTATTGGCTGGAATATTAGAATAAGAAGGTCCCATGGAGAGACACAAGGAACTGTCCTCTGACCATATCTCACTAAGCACCATAACCTCTTCAGTTTCACCTCTTCGATTGGAGTTTACTAAAATGCATATCTATTATGTCACATACAGTACTCTCTTTCTGTTGTTGGTGTATTGGAACAGGCCTGCTTTCACACTAGAAGCAAATAGCTCCAGGGTCCAGATTAACCCTTCAGTCTTATAGTAGTCACAGTGCCAGCATATTCTCTGCTCCATTTCAGGTTGTGGGATGGATTCAAACTAACATTATCTGCTTTTTAAATCAGACTCTGACATCATTAAAAAGGTTTAATGTGAAAGCACTGTGTGACATTTAGCTGTACTGACATAGGATTCAGAAGCATCAGTGTTAGCTGTTAAGGTTGCTTATATTTTACTGAACACTCACACACACGAAAGACAAGATTGTTTTAACATGCACAATTTCCTCAGACAGTGTCTAACAAAGGTTTTCTGCGTTATTTAGGAATAAATACTGAAATGTTGATTTCTGTAAATCCTTTTAAAATAAAACAATGCTGTTTTTTCTTCTACTCTGCTTTTAAAGTAGTGCTTTTGCTATTTGTCTGAACACCTCTTCCATGTGTTCATCATTAAGTTCAATGAGCTACAACAACAAAAGAGTAGTTGTTTTGCCACTTAGTTGAAGGACGGCTTTTACAGAAAATGAGCTCCATTGTTGTAAGGTTAGTAAGAAGCTCTTGGCTAGTGGTTCAAACAAATATCATATACAATAGTAGAGTGATGCTTCCCAAAATATTCAGGTGTAAACAAACTATTGCAAAATGTTTTCTGAAAAAATGCATCATTTATTTGACTGCTTAAATGACAAACTCATCCTTGACAATTTGTTATGTCACCATTTATTAATCTCCAGTGTGAAGCTCCATCCAGAAAGAGACAATAATAGGTGTAACTGTAAAGGAACACCTATGTAGTTTTGCCTGTGCATCTGAATGGATCTAAAATATAGAAATTTTTGATACTGGTTCCCAAAGTAAAAACATGTAGCACTTCTTGTATAAACAGATTGAAACAGATTCATGTTTCAATCTGTAAATACAACATTGATTTCATAGCTCCATCGTCCTCTGTACCCCACATGCGCCTCCTCACCTCCATGTTGCTGTGTTTCCTTTGCTTGAGCAGTCCACACATGTCTAGCATTTTTGTGATTCTGTTGCACAGCAGCAGCAGCACCAAAGGACCCGGCATATGTATCAAAGTGTCTTTATTGGTGTTGCATGCAGTTCTGTAAAGATATTTTTCTAAACCTTTATTAAAAAAACAAAAAAACCCCAGAAAGTTTTAAATCTTTGTGTGTTTTTCACGACTCAGAACACAAGACCCAGTATTCAGGCAAGACCGACAGTAGGATTATTCAAAAAGCTTTTATCATCAAACTAACGGACTGCTGCTCCCAAGGACAGAGGAAACACAGGTTAGTAATGTAATTTTAATGGGGGAAGATTATGAATGTGAGTCACTAACCTGGTTTACAAGTTTACTCCATGCCCAGAGAACGAGGTAGGATCCAGCTCTTGGGCTGCCAACAGGATGCGGCGCGTGCTGTCCAGAGTGTCCCAGACGCTGCAGCCCTGGAGAACAAGAAGGAGTCCAAAGCCAGGTGAGGCAAACATATCACAACAGGAACAGGCAGGCTCAGTGGTTTAGAGGCAGAACAGGTCAGGATCAGGTAATCAAAAAAACTCAGGTAAGCTAAAAACCAGTGATGTTATGAGATAAGCCGAGGCTTCGAGGCATGTGTCGAGTAATGGAGGGGGTGTTTCTCCAAAGCGCGTTATTCAAGCCATTATTCAGTTAAGGTGTTATTCATTTAGGGGAGGGACCAAAATTGATGACGTCCGAAGCCTCTCTATCGTAATACCTTGTGACCGTTTTAGGAAGTGGTTCAGACCTCACAAGAACTTTAAACAACCTTACTACTCACTCAAGATGTGGGAGTTTGTAGGAGAGTTGCTGTCAGTGGGATAGAGTTTAGATATTTTCTAAGAATAGACTGATTGGAAAAACAACCAATCTAGTAGGTTAAAACTATTTTGCTTAGATTAAACGATATAATGATCAAAATCTGAGCAAGCCTCTGGTTACAGTTGTAACATTAATGTTAAGTAGTATTGCTTCCCAAAGCATATTTACCATTGCTAGTGGCGTCAGCTGTAAGACATAGACTTCCAAACCTGAGGTTGTTGGTTTGAGACCCACCTTGGACTTTTGAAAGTTGTGATAATACTTAGCATGTATTTTGGTTAATGTGACTAATTTGTATTGTTTTGCCCTTGTACAAACAGAGATTGGGAAAAAAAACACTGGCAAATTAGATTGGTTGGTTTAGCCAGAAGATTTGTTAAACACATACTGTAACTTCCAGCTCGATTAAAACCAAAAACTGTGGAAAAACTATGTTTGAATAAAAATGACCAACAGCTTTAATTTTGCTCATCATTGCCCAATTTGCACAAATACTTTTACTGTTTGCTGGAGCTTATTTCCCTAAAGTGGTGGGGAAAAAAAATAACTTAAATGATTTTTTTCTTCTCAGACATTTTACACTCAAAACAACTTACAAAAGATTTTATTATACACACCAATCATTAACAAATTAAAAGGGACTTAAATGAAAAAAAAAAAAAAAACAAGAAAAACAAGAACACTGGTACACATGATATGTGTACCAGACCTGAGTTTTTATATGTCAGTTTCATATCACTTTGCTTGGCAATCCCATTTAGGCAAAACCCTTTTTTATTTATTTAATCCTGTAATGAGAGTCAACCAGCTCAACTCTGGATCAGAACCATGACTACATGAAATGGGGCTGAAATAAACATGCTGTTTTTGAAAAGTTTACTTTAATAAACCCATACAGATTAAGCTAAATGTTCAGCTTCCACCTACTGTAGGGTTCGCCTTGTTTTTAGTGCATAGTTTGTGCCCCTCTTTTACTCTAATTAAATGTTTGTGCTTTCTTATCCCTTTTGACCTGGAAACTGCCTCAGAGCCACCAATGGAGCTACTTCACCTTTCACTTTCTTACATAGAAAGTATTCATGGATCAGTGTTTTTCCTCTCCATCGTCGCTGCATGCATGCTTGGTGTGAGGGATTGCTGCAGAGTCAACAGCCCCATGAAAGTGAATGTCTACTTTTGCCACATCTTCATCTGTGAGGAGGGAATAATGCAATGTCAATGGCTCAATACAATAAGCTGGGTTTCCTCGGGTAAAAAAATATTAACCAATCTTTCTGTTTGTTTGATTAAATTTCTCTCTAAAGTACCTTCAGATAATATATTGTGAAGTGGCATTTTACAAATAATCTTAATTGAACTGGTGTATTTTCTCCTTCTGTGGAAGCTAAACATCACCTCCCTCACCAAGAAGGCAAAGACAAAGATGTACTTCCTACGGTAGTTGAACAAATTCAGCCAAAGACAGTGATGGTGCAGTTGTACTGTGGCATTATTGAGCCAAAATATTGCAATAAGTGTCCAACTGTACAGGACATTATAAAGTTGCAGGGTAACAAGCTTTTCCTTTGCTAAAATGAGATAGCTGACTTAAGCTAACTTTATTTTATGAAAAACTTTTCAGCTGTGATGGTTTCATTGTGTATTGAGATAAACACAGATTTAAAAAGCAAATGGTAAATTATTTACGTTTAACATATAATTACACTCTATTTAAAAAAAAGACTAAAGAAATTCAAAATACAAAGCTTCAAATTTGACAAGGGAGGTATCTGTTTTGATTTGAGACTTGACTCTGACTTGACTGCCTTTGCTTGAAATACAACTAGGTACTTGAAGGACAAGACTAAAGGCTTATTTGAAACCTGAAAAATGATGACTTGGTCATACCTCTGTTACTTTGCAATAAAGCATTTCTGACTCTGAAATCCTTACTTACCACAAGATAAATAAATTCTTCTATAGGTCCACTGGTACAAAACAATATGTTCAAAAATAAACTCCAAAATAATTATTCTCATAAAATAAATACAAAACAAACAAAATAGATTTCAGTAAAAATAACATTTTTGGTCATTTTATTTTCGTTTATTTTTTTCAATATTTGATCATTTATTCATTAATTCAATTTAAGATAAATGTATCTATTCTAAGATTTAATTATCCATTCTATAATGGATTTATTTATTTATTTATTCATTTTTTGATTTACTACTTTACTACTTTATTACTTTACATATTTCTTGGACTTTTATTCTTTTAACCACCTTGTAAGTTCAAGCTCTTTTTATTCCAGTGTGTTTCTATTTCATCTTCATATTTATGAAGACTCTGATCAGAGCTTTCGCAAGTAAATAAAGTCAAGAAGGAGAGAAGAGGATTTCTCCCAGTCTGAAGGTTAGCACTAGCTAAGCAGGATCAGCTAACATGCCACATTAGGCGGAGAGGCAGGCTTTTTAAATGCGACTGAATATATTGCTGTTATACGCTGCTCACTTTTACTCTACAGCCTTTACACAGCATACAGTAGCTCTTAACAAAACAGAGGCGCCCTAAAGAGAAAAATCTGCCTTCAACACTTCCAAAACTTCCATATGCAAGAAATCTTCTTAATTCTACATTGTGTTTATCCACTGACATGCCACTCAAAACACAGGAAATGTTTTCTCTATTGGGAGCAGGAAGAGTGAGCATCCAGTACTCATCTACTGCACTCACAGAATGAAGCAGCAGGATCTTTTTTTTCAAGCAAATAAGATACTGTATGTTAGGTTTTCCTGTAAGGTGCCTATTACCCCTTCCAATGCTGTCCTGGGCAACAGCCCTCATGGCCCATGATCAATTAAAGGCATGATTTCCAATGTATTCAACTACCAGGAGCTAAAAAGAATAGATTCTCCTGCTGTAGCTGTGCTTCTAAATGGGCCCAAGTTACTTATCTGTTTAATGCCCTGCTTCACTGGCAAATCAGCTTGGCTGGATGGAAATATATTTTTAAAAGTTTGCAACTTTACCATAATTCTTGCATTTTTTCATGTGAATGTTTGGCTGTTTATGGCCATTATCCTGCTGCATTATGAATCTTCTGAGTCCCAAGTCTTTTGCATCCTCAAGCCTTTTTTTTTTTGTTCCATGTCTTTCATTGAGCTCCATTAATCCTCCAATTATAATTTGCCATGTCCAGGCCCTGTCCCTGCTGGTAAAAAAAAAAAAAAGTATAATGCTGCCAGAAAAAACAACATTCAACAAACAACACTCAGAGAAAGACTACTGCACTCAAGGTGCACAAAGGAGCTATTATACAATTTTCAATTATTCAAACAGACCAATTAGCGATAAGCCGCTATTAGTTGCACAGATTTTAGTTATACAGTTTTAACTTTTAGATAATCAGCTAAATATGTATATGCAAGCTATTAAAAAGCTTGGATTATTATCTTAATTTCTCTAAAATCATCTCCCCACATCATGATACTGCCATTTTTCAACATGGGGCATTGTTTAGGGCATTTAATAGTAATTTTCCAGTATACACGATGATGCATGGTGGCTAAAAAATTCAAACGGAAAGAGTTTTTGCACAGAGTTTCATTTGGGTGCATCAGAGTGAAGGTGCTGAATACAAATGCACAGCTCAGTTTTTTTAGTTTTAAGTTTTTGTTCCAGTTTCAGTCATTCTCTACTTTGGCAGAGCAAAATATATTTTCTTTTGATGACCAAAATTGTTTTATTGTTTGCATTTTTTTAAGAAGATCTCTCTGTCACTTTTGTGCCTCAGTTAACCCCAATCATCATGTGCCAGACCTTTATTGAACAATTCATCTCTCAGATGGTCTACCATAGATAGATGACGCAAACTGCTATTTCTATGTGTGTGTCTATGTGTGTGTGTAGGTTAACTCTATGATGCTGAATCAATGCGACACCTCAGGGATGGCACGGTAGAGGATGTGGGGATGAGGAGGGAGGGTCCACATCAGCCTTCTTATTCGCAGCCCCCACCCCCAAACCTTAAAGCAGGGGTGTGTGCGAAATAATACACGCTCATTAGGAGCGCTCTGGCTCCTGGTTAATTCATCCTGGACTGTCATGGGCTTGTGTACGACCCCCGGGTAACACATAAATCACGTACAGAACCAACCGGCCAAGCGGTAAGCTCCGTGCCCCTAACACAGCTGATTTATCAACCAAATTACTGCGAGTCCTGCTCGGCCCCAACACTTTGCAGAGGAAATCACCGAGTAACCCCTGAGCGAGCCGATTTATTGAAAAGCTGTCCCCCTCCACTTCCATCTCGCCGCCCTGCCCCTGCTTTCTGTGTCACTCCACTCATCTCTCACCGACTTAATTAAAATCTATCCCGTTGGCTCGTTGGCATTTATTACAACCAGTGGGCTAATGAAACAAAGAACACGACAAAAACAGAAGCTGCTTGGCGACTATAAACGCTCATTACACCACAGCAGTTCTGACTGTACTTATTGGCAGTTAAACAAGGTGGCCTTATTGGGATGTTTGTTTCAGTCAGGGGACAGAAACACAACAAAAAGGTTTGATATGCTACTCTAACAACTGTAATGAAAAAAAAACAACTTATTTAACTGTTGTACCCTCTTAGACATATAATAAAGTCCTTAAGATATTAATAGTAATACATTCAGAATGTCAGTAACTCATAAAAAAAATCTTTGTCTTTGGGTACTCAGTCATCCTTCTGCTGTCTGGGAACACTTGGACAAATATGCAATTGGTGGACACTTAGGTACTGTAGTGGGTTGCACTATAGAGCAATTGGTACTTGCCATGCAGCAAGTGGTTTCTGGGTTTTTTCTGTTTTCTGAAAGGAGTTTGCATTATCTCCCATTTAAGATTTCAGTTCTCACTTGATAATTTTTTATTATGAAATTCACTCTCTGGGTTGTCATTAAATGCAGTGGGTTGTCATTGCGCAGAGCCCCTGAAGCAGTGTGGGTGTTAAGGGTCTTTTGCACAGGGAGCCAGAGTGGCAGTCTGTGGGAGTGGGGTTTGAACTCAGAACCTCTGGATTCCAAGCACAATGCCCTAAATACTAGGCCGCAACTCCCATTCCCCTTCCCTTCTGGTATTCCTCGTGCAGTACAAAAATATGAGATAGATTAACAAGTTGGCACTGTCTATTTTACTATTAGCATTAGCACTGGCACTAAATAAAAAAAGATTACACTTTTAAGCACTAACATGGCCTCTCAAAAAAATAACATTACTGAAATCAGGTAAAAGTAACAGTTAAAGAACATTCCTAGCAAAAAGGTCTGGTCCAGCTTGAGCTACTTTAGGGAAATGTGAAGGCTAAAGTCAAATGTGAGGCCAAGCTTTCTGAAACCCAGTCATCAGTAACACAGTTTGTCAGAGTATTGGTTGTCTGGGTTACCATGGTACCTTCTCTATATAGATTCAAAAGGTTAAACTATATTTCATTAATGTTGTGTGCAATTATCAACGGGGGTGGGGGGGAGGGGGGTGTGCGGTGGTTGTTCAATTTCCTTCATTCTCTACTTTAGATAATATGTTTGGTTTTGTTTTGATGACAAACTTTTTTTTAATGGTTTTGTTTCAGAAGATCTCGATCAGACCTTTATTTAAGAATTTAAATCTCTTTAAGAACTGAATCTTACATCATTACAATTTCCTAACCATGACCAGCTATTTAACAGTCTTGTAGTCGAAAGTGAAAATCTCTCTGTTTTATTAGACCACAAGGAAAACTGAGTTGGCCTCCTTTATACAGCACTTGATTACTTTAAATCCTTCTTGAAGTATAGGAACTATTTATGTCAGTAGGAAACTTTACATCAGATACCACAAAAATAAAATGTGGCGTTCCCAAAAGGTACATATTAGGGCCCATTTTTAATATGTACATGCTCTCCCTAACTCAGATCATAATAAAAACAGCAGAAGTTAGCATTGATGGTAAATGGCCTGTACTTATCTAATGCCCCCCCCACCCCAAGTCAAGAAACTTGACCAAAGTTCTTTACACTATATTCTGTCATTTACCAATTCACACACACACTCACACACTAATAGTGGCAAGCTACATTGTAGCCACAGCTGCCCTGGGGCTCACTGACAGAAGTGATGTTGCCGTACACTGGCACCACCAGGGCCTCCGACCACCCTCAGTAATGCAGATGAAGAGTCTTGCCCAAGGACACAATGACAATGAAAGCGTCGAACCGACAACCCTCCGATTGCAGGGCAAATATACTGTTGCATAACTGTGCAGATGACACTTTCCATATATTATAGTGTAACAAGGTGACTATAAATCCAGCTAAGCACTGGGTAAATTAATGAAAGTAATCAATGTATGGAGTTGCAAAAAAATTCTTCAGCTGAATTAAAACAAAACTGAAGTCAGAATGTTGAGACCAGCTTAAAAGTTAGCACACAGCTTCAGTTAACAGGGCTATAATCCACCAATCAAGTTTAAATCTGGGTGCAGTGATCGGCTCAGACCTGAACCCCCACACATGAAGAAAGGAACAAAGTCAACCTTCTATCACATAAAGGACTAATGTCCCAACATGACCTTGAAAAGACAAATTTGTGTGTTCATCTTTAGTCGATTTGATTACTGAATTGATGTCTTCACGGGTCTGCCTAGAAAGTCAGTCAGATCCAGAATGTTGCTGCCCTTGTCCTCACCGAAACAATAAAAGTGGAGCACGTCACACCATTTCTAAAGTCATTGCACTGTAGTCCAGTGTACTTCATGACACGCCTGTACAATAGCACAGTTCTTTCAACTCTAATCTACTCTGCATACCCATGACCAAATACGGAGAAGCAGCATTTACAGTAGCTCCAATTGTAAAAATGCTGAAACTTAAACTTGATTTTATTCAAGATTAAACACTAATTTGTGGCCTATAACTGTGGTATGAAAACTTTATTATTAGTTAAGTTTTTGGTCCAAGTTTCTTTTTTTATCCATCATTTTATCATTATCTTTTCCTAATATAAACATCTTATCATTGAAATTCTAAAAAAAATTTTCTCTTTAATAATTCATGTTGCATATATAAAAACATAAAAATATATATAAATGTGCCCTAAATAAATCTGCCTTGCAATTAAACTCAGAAGTATTGATTGAATTCTAGCAACGTATATTCTGTAAATTGAAAAAAAAAAAAAAGATGGGTTTATTAGTTACATGACTGGTTTTATTTATCAGTTCCAGAGATTAACCTTCTTGTAAGGTGCTCTTATCCACATTTTCCTTTTTGGTCTCAAGAAAGAGAAGTTCATTGGTTAATTTATTAATGGTCACTGGGAGTAAGGTCAACATAATTAGAGAGAGAAATGAGAAACGAGTCTGAATTGTTTCTGAAATTGCTGAAGGCTGTCAAATGTATATTAAAGTACTTTTACTAAAAGAATAACACCAAAGCCAAAATGTAACTCCCTATAACTCATGCTTCATATTCAGATAGATGCTCATATAAAGACTTTCAGTTCTGAAGGTGATACCTAACTATATATGGTCATTTGGGTCTGAGCTGTATTCATAATCAGTTTAGCAACACCTTCACCCCTGACTCTACATCATCCTATAGTTTATCTGGCCTTGGATGAATGATACGTTTAGAGTGGAAAGTCTATTGGGTTCCTGAAATGAGCCCTTAATCAATTGTGCAAATTTGTTTCATTTAAAAAGAATGGTGTCTCTGAAGAACTCAATTAGCCTCACCTCATACTCTAAACTACAATTTCTGGAAGCAGGGCTTAAAGACAGTCTTGCCCTCTAACATCTTTTTTGGTATTTCTAACCTCTTGGGTTTGAGGCTTTTTTTCTCCTCCTCCCTGCAGGAGGTTATATATGAGACTCGCCCCTCTTCTCTCCCCAGTTTTCTTTTTCCTTCCATGCCTCCTCTTGAGAATTGGAAATGGGGAGATGGAGACGGGGAATGTGGAAGGTGCTAAATTAGCTGGCTGATCCGCGCTCATTGCCGCATACACATCCCCCTATTACCGCGCACCCGGTGCCGCTTAATATTCCGGGCATGGCGGGCGCGTCTAGATAGCAGATTTATCAAATGGGAAAATGAATGTATGATGATCAGTTAAATTGAAAATCAGCGCCCGGGTGACAGGCCGCGCTGACACCTCGGTAATTAGAAAGAAAAATGATGGCGTCCGAATGCATAATAGAGCAAAAACAATTTGCGCAATCCCCCCACGCCGTAATGATCGCGCGTTCAAATTGAAAATTTCTCCCGGTTGAAATTGAATTCATAAAGTGTGATGCATGAGCTGCGTTGGGCCCAGCAGGAGGGCCCGGTCGGTCCGGGAAAGGATTGATCGATTGGCCGTTTGAGATCGGTGACACCCCCACCCCCACAGACAGACAGACAGACAGACAGACAGACAGACAGACAGACAGACAGACAGNAGATAGATAGATAGATAGATAGATAGATAGATAGATAGATAGATAGATAGATAGATAGATAGATGTTTTTTTCAGAATTTAGTGATAAAAACATAAACAAATAAAACAATGATTAAATTTATGGATATGAAATTCATTATCTTAGTGGAAGTTGTTTTACAGCAAACACTCTGCCACATATGTGGTCATCTGGACATTTATTTTATTTATTTAGCCTAGAGCATTCCAGAAAAAAGTTTTAAAAAAAAAGAAAAAACAATCCACTGGACTTTGCTTCCTAGTTTGAAGCCGTTTCGTTTCCCATCCATGAAGTTTTTTTTTCAATGCAAAATTCAATTCATTTTGAATTGAGAAAGCTTCCTGGATGGGAAGCGAAACGTCTTCAAACTTGGAAACAAAGTCCAGTTTATTTTACTTTTTTGGAACGAATATGACTTGGATGACTGGGAATCTTCATCAGCATAGTCTAGAGCATAATTAATTTCATTGATACACAATAAATAAGAGTTCTGATCTTTTTTTTTTTTTTCTTTTTTTTACAAATTAGTTTAAATACAGATGACAACAGTGGTTAACTTGCTTTCAGAATGAAAGCTTCAGACATTAATTATAAATGTTGGATCAGTAATCTAGCATTTCTCATTCATTTACTGAAATGTATGTTGTCAACTTTGTATCAACAACATGGGCCTCTCTGCCAGAAACGTTTAGCTGTGGCTTTATAGGAACAATGCTTAGAAACCAACATGTTAGAATTAATTAAGAAATAGTTCTGGGCATTTTATTATTATTATTTATTTATTATTTTTTACCTGAAAATGATCTAAAGTTTAAAATAAAAAGAAGGTATGTTGGAAATTACCTTATTAGGCAGTGTTTAAACAGGTTTAAGCAGTTTAATCATCTGCATGCATAAAACATTTGGGCCTATAGGCTTTAACAGGTTTTAGTGCTTAAAATCTGGTTTGTTTTTTTAGTGTAGCTTCAAGACCAAATTCAATTAAATCAAATAAAAATATCAGATTCGGTTTAATCAGCCGTAAAGATAATATGAACCACATTTAGACATCAGCTGACTTCTTTATGGCATCTTCACTTTTTGTCCACTATTCCTCGGTCCAAAATCTGCTTGGAAAGAAGTTATTCCTGTTTAAACATCATTTTTTGGGGTTTTATTTTCTATTTCGATAGGTTTTTCCCCTTCCAGCTGAAACACAGAGGATACAATAAAGGCCTTACAGGAGGAAGATCAACCTGAACGCTTTAATTAATCGCGACCCTGAAACTAACCGATTATAATAAAGCGTTTCACCTTAAAAAAAATAAATAAATAAAGCGGAGATGGTGAATGAAAGTAGGGATTTCACACACCACACGCAGAATGAACGATTTAATGTGATTGTTTCGGTCGAAGGGGACGTTACCCGAGGCCTTATGGGGAAATAATGTCCTTATGAATTAAATAATAGGGTTATTACTTTCATTGATTTTAGCTGTCTGGGAATTTAGTGTTGAGCTTCGGTCTTAACCCATCCTCCCCCCTGCTGTTTTTCACTCTGTTCCCTCCTCGTCCTCTTGTCTAATTATTTTTTTTTTCCCTTTATAAGAGCTCCAGCTTCCTACAGAGCAAATAGCAGAGTCACTGGGCGAAAATTATGTAAATATTATTAAAGGGACTCCGGCACGGGAAATTCATTTTAGGTCGGTGCAGCAAAGTAAAGCTCTGTCCCTCGGATCTTCCCTCAATTTATTTGCAAATAAAGGCGAGGTGACCGGGAGGGATCAGGGGATATTTAGCCGGGGCTGTCAACACTGCTCCTCTGCGAGCCAGAATTAATGGTTTTAATAATTGGGATTTTGGTTTCCAGGGAGTTGGTGGCGTTTACACTTCATAAGCCAAACACACCAGCCTCTCTGTCTGTTTCTTTAACGGGCATATGTGCATTTCCATTGTTTGCCTCCATTTGGGTATATTTGAAAGAACAAACATTACCTAAATTTCTCACTTTCTCTACACTAAGGAGTTTATAGCCTATATTTGATTAGGTTTGATCAAAATAAATATAATCGTTAAATAGCTACATTTAAATAAATCAGTTCAATTCAAACCAATTATGAAATGGTTTTGAATGACAACTAAATGACAGGTTTTAACTAATTATTGCATATCAGGTTTGAACAAAAAAGAGAGATGTAGTTCATTTGAAATAAGACACTGGGGGAAAAAAATTGTTAAACCTGTTCAGAAAAGATTTTTACTCTAACTGCCATCTTGTTATTAGCTTGCAAGCAGCAGGGGCGGAGCTAGATGGGGGCCAATCATTGGCCACCCCTAACATTTTTTTCATCCCTCTAATATAGGTGGTGGCAGCAGTAATACTCTCCACTGGAATATTCAAAACATTCTAATATGCTGTGGTTAATTATGGACATCAATATACTAACATTAGAGATGATAAGTACAGAATTCATCCTCTTTTCAGAACTATAATTTGTGTTATAAGGGGTAAAGAGAAAATGGTGTGTCTCTGCAAGTCATCTTGGAGCGTACAGTGAAATCAAAGATAAATAACTATTTTAATAAAAAAAAGTATTGAATAATCAATTTAGATATTAGTACTTGTAACTATCAATTTTATGCAGAAAGATTATTGATAAAAGTAGGTAAGTAATGACGATGTAAATGATGTTTGCCCCAAAATTTAAACTTGAAACAACTTTATCCACTATACCTTTTATCTAGAAAGCATAGATGTTTAAATATGCATCAGCAAAGGCTGTAGGAAAGTATAGTTTGCCTTTTTTTTAGGAATATGGACAATTTTCTAGTAAAATTTCCTGTTGGAACAGTGTAGATTGTCCCTGAGGTTCTGGCACCTATCCACTCAGCGTACTTTGGTTATTACCTGGCCACCCGTATAAATAATTTCTGGCTACGCCTCTGGCTAGAAGGTTAGATTTTGGCATTGACCATGCTGCTAAACTTGTTAATTCTTGTTTAAATATCAGTTTAATCTTCCTCCATTACAGAAAAAAAAATCCCAACTGCAGGTCTAGTGAGACTTTAATCATAACAATCCTTTGGATTATGAACACAAACATAAGCTTATGGTTTTCTTCTGCTCAAATGGGTCAAAATCAAAAATTTTTGAAAAAGTTTTTTCATTGGTTTTGTTAATTAGACAATAAAGACAATGTTAGAAATTACACCATAGAAAAAAAATAAATAAAATGTCTATAATTGAATACACAAAAATTAATCTTTGTAGTGTTTTTGAAGGCAATCTCTGCAAAAATTCTTGTAAATAAGGCACCAAATATTGCTCAAAATGTCAGTAGTCTAAATCTTTTAAATCCATTTCAACAATGAGGTAAACGTTTTTCATTGGCAGACGCCTCAAAGTAATGACAGCATTGTGCTGGCAAGTTTGACTTTACCTTTAACACAGTAAACAACTTAAATATAGACTTATTTACAAAACTATGTTGTTGGTCCAACAAGGAAGTTGATATATTCATTCATATAACCAAAGTGGTCTCTGGTGGCCTCATACCTAAACGATTAATTTAGAAAGTATTAGAAATAAGACACTGATTATATTTAAACTGTTATAAAGCATATATATTTCTAAATGTAATAAACAAAGACAGTTCAATTCTAATGTTGAAATTGTAGAAGATGTTGGACCCGCTAAAATTTGTTGTCTTGGTGATTAGTGTTTTTTTTGTTCTCAACAATAAATGTTTTAAAGGACTTGTATTATGATTAGGCCTATATAAGAAATAATTACTTTATCAATTTCCTGTATTTAAGCAAAACTTAAAGCTTGTATGAGTGATTAGTTGAAGTCAAACCAGCTAGCAGCTAAGCTTCTACAGTAAGCCTTTAGGCAGCTAGGCAGAAAAGCTTTACACATCAATTCATAAATTTATAGATTAATAATATATAATAAACACTTAAGTAACTCACCATACTTTTATTAGAAACCATTTTTTTGTTCCGAATTTCACTAAAATGGGAATTCAGGCGGGTATAGGCCTAATACAATCTGACATTATTGAAATTTTAAGTTACAGCTGAGAAATATAAAAACTGTTGTTTTTGAAAAAGTTTGTGCGTTAGCAGTTCTAAAAGAAAAATCTAAATGAAGCTTGGTTATCCTTAGCACCAATGCTAAAATCAAACCTGCTAACATGCTTCACCTTGAGGAAGTGGTTGTGAGTTAACAAATCCTTATTATTGTTAGCAAAACATATTAAAGCCCCACCTATATAATAGATTTTAAACAGTTTAGCTGTGACCAGTTTTGCAATAATGCTGAAGCTAAAGTAAAAAATTGGAAGTATGCTAAGCTTCTTAACCCTGAGGCACATCTAAGATGCGTTTGTCAAGGTAAAGCTTTACATGTCACATTGATGGAAGAGATTGATTAGGAATAATAGCCACAACATGGCCTAATTAACCACTACTGTTTATTTTGCATCAATGAACAGTTTGGATAAGAAAATTATATAAACTTAAGTTTAAATTATCAAGTAAATCGTTTTTTAAAGCAGTAGAGCCAACAAAAAAATAAATGTAGGAAAACAGACTACACTATATTCAGTGCAAATAAATGAAACTTTTAAAAAAAGCTGTTGTGAAACATCTTTAGTTGGATAATTATCAAAATGTTTAGGATTATAAAAAGCTGTTGTGAAACATCTTTAGTTGGATATCAAAATGTTTAGGATTATCTGCTTAAAATGTCTGCTTTTTATGTTTATTATGATTTTAAATGTCAGTTAACACTCTAGAGAATACCTTTTTATAGTTTTCTTTAGAAGTTTGAACAACTGATATTTAAAAAAACAATATTAATGCACATTATTGGGCTTCATTTCTTCTGGGTTCCCTCCTATATCTTTATCTCTGTCGGTCCGGGGGGAATCAGTCCTATTAGAACAAATGACGAGGGGCCCAGGCGCTTTTGTAAGAAAAAAAAAATAGGGGGGGCGCAGACAGGCGGGCGCGCGCCTGTCCTATTATGTGCGACACATGATCAATAGGGCGATAACACAGCAACATCAATATAAGCGACAGAACAATGAGGGATATCATCGAACATCTATCTTAATATAGCCGACTACAAGGGCCGTCTGACAGCCGCGGCAGCTCATGAAAATTCCGCCCCACGAATCTCCCACCATCTCCTCCTCAATAGACTATGCACGCTCACGCACACCAACAGTGCACAAACACACATTGGTGGTGCAGCTGGCGCGGCTATTATTTTCCCATTTCAATTTGACACCCCTGCCTTTCATGCTAATTCTATTATTGTAGGAAGTTTATGTGATTCCATATCACTGGAAATCGGTAATGTCTAATAACCCTTTGGGCTGAAACGAAAGGAGGGGAGAGAGGGAAAAGAAAGAGGGGGGGAGGGGGGGGACTGCCTGGAGACCTGCGGCAGCCAGTGGGAAAATAATTACTTTCATATCAAAACTCAGCAGGAGGCGCAGGGTCCTATAGCCCGCGGCCACTAACCTCATTCCAGCTCGGCCTTTCAAATGAATAAATTTGTTAAAGCAATAAATACAAACAGCCAGACGGACTTGAGCTCCAGCTCTTGCATGGCTCATGACACAGAGGGTGGGGTGGTGGGGGGGACAAAAAGAGGGGGATTTGTCTGCTGTAACATGACAAAACTCCAGCTGCCATGATCCAAAACCTTCTGTCAGCCATCCTTTTCCCTTTCTTTCCATTTTTTCCCCGACTTCAAGACAGTGAAGTACAATTAATAACTTTATTTATCAAAATGTTTACATATAAATATCATTTTCTCATTTTTACAATATCTGAGGGTTTTTCGTTGTGTATGTTTTATTGAAGCCTAGTTTTTTTTTTTCTTACAAGGTGTTCACAAAAGCAAAAGAAAGAAGAAAAAAGAAAAAGAAGAGAGACACCTGCTTCAAAGGCTGGGCTCGTCACGCCTTCTGATTAAAAAATAGACAAAGATCAAGTCTTGTGATTCCTGATATGTTTCGGAGTGCCTCGACAGAGCTTTGGGAATGTTTCAACTAATCAGAGCGCTGTCCCTGCTCCTTTGCTTGTGTTTGCTCCTTGAAAGTGTTAGTCCATATCGACATCCTCTCCATCTGTTACTGGTGTTTCTCCACTCTCTGTGTTCGCCTCGGAGAGGTCTGGAGACCCTCGCTCCTCTCTGGCACCTCTTTCTTTTAGACACAGCTCGGCAGTCTCAGCTTCTCTCTGAGCTTTCAGACTCCCATCCTCTCTGATTTCAACTGTCTGATCTGCATGGTCAGATGTGGGAGAAACTGCCTTTTTGCAGTCGCCGACACAGTCTCTCGTGTCGGCCGCCTCCAGCTTGCTGCTAATGTGATTGTGGTGCGTATGCTCCGTATGGTTTGAGTTCAAATGGTTAACGTTGCTGCCAAAGGTGGAGAGGTCAGAGGGAGCCGGGCTCCCGTCACTTGGCATGCATCTTTGTCCCAGAGTGAGTCTATCGGAGTTCTCCTGACACGGAGCTGCCTTCAGGGCGGTTTGGGGAACTAAAAAACCCAAGGGCTGGTGGGCAATGGGATAAAGCAAGAAGTGCCCCTTACCCACCATTGTCTGACTGGGCAGAGAGGGAAAGTCCACTTGGGATTTCCGCCGTGGCATGGTGTCAGAAAGAAGGCTCTCCACGCTGAAAGGGTTTCGTTTCTGTATGGCGGATGACCTTTGACCCTCAGGGCTGGAGCTGTGCGTGCTGCCGGGAGAAACCTGCTCCAGTTCCTCTGCAGTTCTTTGGTTTGGCTGGTTTTGCAGCTGACTGAAGTCGTGTCGCGTTTGGTCGCAGCTGGATTCGGTTTGGTGTCCCCCTGCACCTCTGGATACCGGCAATTCCACGTGGACGCTCCCGCTGAGGTTCGAGGGCGGCTGCTGCTCACTGTCGGTGAACTGTGACACCCCGCTGTCACTCTCGGAACCACCAGGTGTGTGGAAGCTCTCTCCTGAAAGGAGTTTGTTCTGTGACTTTAACAGCTTCCTCTCCTGTTTCCGTTTCTTCTTCTCGGCCCGCTCTCGTTCCCTCCGTGCGATCTCCTCAGGATCCATGGGCTCACCGCTGCAGGTGGTTGGGTGGGAGTTGTGAGCGGGCCGCCCGGGGCCCTTCTTGGTGTTCTCCTTTTTCCTCCATTTAGCTCGTCTGTTTTGAAACCACACCTATGCACACATACAAACATGGCACATGTAAATATTGACACAAACAATTGGCCACATGAGGAGCCCTTTTATTTAGTTTTCATATCAAAATCTGCTTACATCACATTAAAAAATGTACATATTTGGCTTTTTAAACTAAATTTGACCACATTTTGTTATAAAAGGATCAGATTTAAATTCATACAGAATACTTCCAGATGATTTTAAATATTATACATTTTGGAGATTAAATTTAGCCTAATGTGTCTTAAAATTATATTTGTCAGGAATAAAGGGAATGTAAATAAGCTGCCTTCATTCAATTTAGTCATTTTGAAATGTTGCTGTGGCTGATTTGATTAAAGCCATCAAGTTTGTGGTCGAAAAAGTTATTTTGAAAACAGACTAAATATTTCAGCTAGATTAAATCTACAAACAAGGCTTTTTAGTAAAATAACCCAAACACACTTTGAAAAATAATTATTTACATAAAAACCAACATGTGTGTGTCAGCATTTCAGTTTGTTTTCCAATTCTGTTTTAAAGCATCATGTAGTTGAGTTGAATTACCCTCCCAAACACAAGCTCAGACATTAAGCACATATCAGAACTACATACATTTTGTATTTTCTCTTTTTTTTCTCTTTATCTCTTTAAATATTAGTGTAATTTATTCTTCTAAGCTGTTTACTTGTGATCTGTAGAGGCTTTTTGCTGTTTCCCAAATGTCAGCTGATCAGCTGATTCATGTGCCTGTTGTGATGTCATCAATTCAGCTGAAATCTGTTTTCCTCCAACATTCTTTATATTTTGTTCATAATAAACATTAAATCTACGCTTTATTACTATTCTGTATTTTTATGATCCTTTTACATCGATTAGTGAAATAAAAGTCAAATGTGGATCTTTATGGATTGTTGGTGGCATAAACTGGTTTAAACACGATCAAAGCATTTTTTGCCACTTTTTTAATTGAAATTTTACAAGTTGAAATTCCTAGGAGCCTAACCAGGTAAAAGAGGGAGGGATAGTTGTGCCTAAGGCAGTCAGCTGGGCCACCTGGGAAAAATTTTACAAATTGTCATTGCATGATTATTTCTGATAGTCCATTTTAATTTTTTTAAATCTGAATCCCTGTTTGACTCACAGTTCAGTCACATATGTCCATAGAGGTCTGAGCCTAGTTTAGTTCACTGAATTAACTAAAATAAGGAATTATGGAACAAAACAAAACAATCTTACAGCTGAAATGCTGGATTTTTTTCCCTATTGGTCCAAGAGTGTTTCATTGCAGAGAATGACGAGGAACTCCTCAGGAAACACATGACCTCTGCCTCATGCTATCATTCACCTTCTGCCCAATATGATTAAGTCTCACTGGCTACTCTCCAAACTCATTCAACCTTTCTTCACACCTGCAATTTATAACTGATTGGATTTCACTGACTTCCCAAAGTCATTTAATTGTCTTCAACATGTTTCTAATCGAACTCCAAATCGTTTTGTTTTAAGTTTAGGTTAAAAAAAACGAAACAAATTCTATGTCAGTGTCATTAAGACCGATAAGACCATTTCAAACTAACTCTCTTGAAGGTTGTAGGTGATTAAATAAGTGGATTAAACTGTTACAAATTGTGCTGAACTAAACCTAGATCCAAATGGAATCTGAATCTGAATAGAATCTGGACCTGCTTGATTTATAATCCACCTTGCGATGTAATCTGATTTTTGATCACCACATACATTCACTCAAACATGAAAAATACGTTTTTAATCATAATTCATTTAATAAGGCAGAAGTGCTTCATAAAAAGCAAAAGTAAAGTAAATTTAAAGTAAATGATTCGTTTAGAGGTTTATTTTTTACCGTGTCTCAGCTGTAGATTTGTTTGGAATTGCAAACCTATTGTTTATTTTCATCTCATACTTATTGATTTTTCTTTACAGGTTGCCAGTTATAAACTATGAATTGTGCAACAGTATATAAATAAAGCAGCTTTCTTTAGGTTATTGTGATAAATTCTTATTTCTGCGTAGCAGTATATTGGATTCATATATAATTGAAAAAGAAATTCCATCCCCACCAAGAAGGCCAATACTTAAATAACGATCAGACATAAAGGATATCCACACATCATCATCAGCAACTTTCCCAGCTTGAAGAAAAACATGCATGAAAGGATGAGGGATAATTTAAAAAAAAGGGCAGATTTACAAATCCATGCAGGAAATCCTGAGACAACCATTTTCTTTTATCTCTCTGGATCTTCATGTAATGCTGCTTCAAACACCTAAAGGCTTCCCAGGTTAATAGGTCACCGCCTTAGACCAGCAGGTGCACAGTTGTGTCGGTGTTAATTACCAATCAGCTGCTGTAATAGGCACATCCGCCAATTAAATTTAACTGTTCTATGGCTAAATCAGCCATATCCCGTCTGTGCATCCACACCCAGCCTTCTGCTCCCTCACAGCACCCCCCCTCTTCTCCTCCTCCCCTCCTCCCCCACCGCCTCCATCACCGAGCCGAAGCAGGGAGCTTCCCCCGCTTTCCAGCTCCCAGCGCCCGGCCTCTAGGCGCGCTGGCTGCCTCATGTTCTGCGCTGATAACACCAGGAGTTTAGCATGCACAAGCAGGATCGGCCAACATTGCATAATAAGAGCAGAGGACCAACAACGAGCGCCACAATAGCGCTTCCTATGAATTGTTAATGTTGGTTCTATCTTTCCCTATAAAAAAAAAAATGGAGATAAAGGAGCAGCTTGAGGGAACAATAATCTGAGGTTTAGGAAACAAAATCCCCCAAACAACATAGAATAAAGTAGAGCTCCTTGTGCGCCCTGTTCCTGCTCCAAACAGCATGTGGCGCTCAGAAAGGAGAGGGATAGAAAGCTTAGAGCGCATTTCACATTACTACAGAACAGATACAACTCTTTAAAACATTTATAACTGTGAAAAAAAATGGCAGTAAAAACAAAAAATTATATATGACTATTAGGCTTATTATTTGTTTTAAACAAGACAGTGCATTTTAATGCAAGAAAAAACAGAAAAAAAAATGAATGTTAGAACTGTAACTATACAATCATGTGTTTACATTACAGTTTTTCATCACAATATTTTTTTTTATCACTGCTGCTTACCTTATCAAGGCTGTACTTTAAAAAAATGAAATAGTCTAGAGAGCTGTTCTTAACGAAATTTCTTTTTGCTTACACTTGTGTATACAAAATGACAAAATAAAATCTGTCTAAGTCATTTTATTAGTGATGTCATGTTCTAAAACATTTCCATAGCCATATTTTTGATCGTTTTTATATCATTTTTTTAGTACTGTCAACTATATTTCTAATTTACTGTACTGTGTTGATTTTTTTTAAATCTCTGAAGTACTCTTTATGATATTCTGTTTGTTTTTTTAAAGTATTAATTAAAAAATACACAAAGCTTCCTAAAACTATCAAATTAAAACTGGTACAAAAACAGTATAGTAAGAAAAATATTTATTTTAGTTCTAAATGTGTACATGCTACTTAATTCCATTGAAAACATGAGAGCTGAAACATATGGAATTATGAATAAAGTAAAAAAAAAAAACGAAACAAATAAGTGCACCATACTCTTTCTCACCTATTGATTTGCTTTTGCAAATAGCCTTGTTTTAATTAGCCTATAAATCAATAGGTTGCCCACATGCAAAATTCAAATGAGACTTTTTTTTCCTGCTGCTTTCATTATTGACAAGCAGCTTCATCAGGATGGGACAGGCTTTATGGGCCATCACACAGCAATTATCTCCAGATGTGTTCGTTTTGGGTGGTTGTCCTTTTATTTATTTATTTTCTTAAATTCGGTACCTTGAATAATCTTAAAGGGTGGCTTATAAAATGGCTCCAAATTATGGGAGAAAACATGTTTCCTAAAAAAAAAAAGAAAAAGAGAAAATATTTGATTTTCTCTGGCTCACCTGAACCCTGGACTCGACCAGGTCAAGCCTGAGCGCCAGCGCCTCCCGCATGAACACATCCGGATAGTGACTCTCGTTGAAAGCCTTCTCCAGCTCCTCCAGCTGCCAGCCGGTGAAATTCGTCCTGGTTCTCCTCCGTTTGCAGCCGGGACTGTCCTTATCCGGGTCTCCAGAATCTGCACACGTGCGCGTGTGTGCACGAGAAAGCACGCGCGTTTGTGTACAAGTAAGACAGACAGATAAACACAAGCATAAAAAGAAAGAGAGAGAGATTGAGAGATGCTGATGCTACAAAAGTCTAAGTATTTTTGTGTAAAAATGTCAGCTTTTTTAAATATATATATATTTTTGTGTTAATGATTTTTAAAGAGAAATATGCAATATATGATCATTTATTTTCAGCTGCAGATTATCATTATAATACAGGGTTAAAAGAAAAAAAATAAAACAAAATAAATTTAGTTAAATATGGAATAAAATGCTAAAAAAAAATAAAGCAACATTACTGAGAAGGCATAGGCCTATATATACGAGCATATATGAGTATTTGTGGCCAAAGGGCTTACAATTAATGGGACCTTTAGGGGGAAAGTCAATACTTTCTTTTTCATTTTAAAAGCTGGAAACATTAAGCAAACTCATTAAAACCGAAAAAAAAAAACGTTTTCATTAAATTCTCTATAAAACCCAAAAGGGGTAAAATAACTTTTAATCTATTTGTTTTTTGAACTAAAGCTTTTTATTTTATTTTTTTTAGAACATGTGCTGTTCTAGTTTGCAATAACTTTAATTTCACAAAGTTTACAGTTTAAACCCTAAAGACAATCAAATAAAAAGCAGACCCACCTGATAGTTTGAACTGCTGGCTGTCGGATGACAGTAAAGGGCTGGAGGTGACCACAGAGGCCGAGCACGAGCCGTTTAATAATCCGTCTATAGAGAAAGGTACGGCGGCCGCGGACTGCAGCTGGTGTCCGCTCGCCAGCTCATAGACATGCTGGTGATGGTGGTGGCTATGATGGTGGGTACCGAGCGGGTAGGGGAAGCCCAGCAGCCCGCCCAGGGAGCCGCCGAACTGGGCGTGAGGATGCTCGAGAACCCGGCTGTCCATGCTCGGCGGAGCTGCGGCGGGGCCGAAGTGAAGATGCCGAGGGAGGCGGTGTGGCTGAACATGCAGTCAGAATAAATGATAAGAAAAGAAAAAACAGTCAGAAGGCAGAGGAAGGAGGTGAGGAAGCGGAGCCAGAGTGAGGCTGTATCACTGCTTCTCTTACGGTCCAGCCCAGACGGTAACCCTGCGCTCACTGTGTGAGAGCCAGCTCATTAGGACTCCTCCATCTGCTCCCGGGACCAATAAGAAGCCTTAATCGCCCCGTGACGTCAGAGACGCGCTTAATGGAGTAACAAAAAGAAAGCCACGGAGAGGAAGAGAGAGAGAGGGAGAAAATGAGAGTTTTTCTCTTTTTTTTTCACTTTTCTGGATCAATCGCTAATTACCTGGCGCAGTCCTCTAATTCAGACCTGTCAAAACAGCGAGGACGAGGCTAATCTGGCTCCCGGAAAATATCCAAGTGACTAAAGGAGCCAATTCCATTAAATTCCACAAATAAAACTTACATCTGTTAAAATGAGAAAACACAAATGTGTCTTATACTTACCCATTGCCAGAGGTACATCTCTACAAATCGAAATATAATTGGAAAGGTTTGTTTCAGTAATTAATTTTACCCGTGATACACATTCATTACACTATAGTGGTGCATTGTAAGCGTTTAAATCAGATTTAAGGGATACTGCTAAGACTAATAATATTAATATTACAATAATATTGCAATACACCAATAATTATAGTTTTTTTAAACAAACATTATACTCTTGCCTTATCTTAACCTATAAAAACACGGGAAACACTGCAAACTTATACAGTTTAAGCCACAAAAGTCTGTATACAAAACTACACAAAATGAAAAAAGTCCAGTGGAAAATTGGGTGGAAGGAAAATTGTGCTTTAAAATTTGTAAAGATCAGACTTTAGATAACTGTGAATAGAGAGTGAATAAAATAGTTAAAGGACTTCAGCTGAAAAAATTGCTTTAAACCAGAACTTTTATGATCCTGTGGTCAACACTCTACTGATACAGAGACATCAGAAGCCCTATTTATGCTCAGGATAGCATAGCGCATATGTAGATTATACAAAACCAAGATAGTAGGTTAATATCTTTCTTAATATATATATATATACGGTATATATATATATTTACAATTTTAGTATGATTACTGTGCCAAAGAGCAGTAATTACAAATTAAGAAAGAAATTAACCTACTATCTTGGTTTTGTATAATCTACATATGCGCTATGTGGGGTCCACATTGTCTTTTAATGGGAAAATAAATATAACATTTCATTTCTAAATAAAAAGAGTGCAGAGTCACTGATGATCTAGAGAGCCATATCATCCCCTGGTGTTGGTCCACAGTGTGTTATTAAGTTACTCAGTGCAGTCACACCTTCTGCTCCCTTTGGCTGATTAGCTGTGATGAGGATTTCATTTTTCTGTATCTCACAACACATGATCCTGGTATCAACAAATGTCTATAAGGATGCTGTGAGGTGATGTAAAGAGGAAGATGAGGGAGACTAGACCTACACTGCTGATGAACTGAAGGTGCTATTAAAGTAACCTGGGCTTCCACAGGCTGATCTGCTCTGTTTTTATCTTATTTATTAAAAGTGACTGAGACCCTTCACTTGTATATTTGGATACAAATATGGCCTCCTTCATGTTATTTATCTCCAACCATTTGACTGATTTAATAACAACTCTATACAATTACTCTCCCCCTTTTATCTGAGCTGTCTTATTACATTTGAAGCTAAAACCCATTGTTGACATCAGCAAACATTCAATATCAGGTCTGTTTTCTGTTGTGTTGATTAAAGCACCTCGCAAACTTTCCCTGTAACATGTGTGCTGCAATGTTAAACGTACATTTTTTATGTATGATACAATATGCTTGACAATAACATTATAAAAAAAATATAAGAGTAAAAAAGAAATCTTTTTTTTAACATTCACAGTAATAGGGTATTTCAAAAATGTATAGAGCGCATCTGTTCATGGTTTTTCCTGTTAATAATCTCAGATCTAACTTTTAAGACAGACAAAGTACAGGTAGCAGAAAGAAAATTAAAAAGCAAAGTCCAACTAAAATGTATTGTTTGAAAACATTTAAAATACTACAAAGTGCATAAAATAAGACATAAAACGACAATATTAAACATGTAGCAAAATGTTTTATAACACATTTATTTAGTTATCCAACTTAAACTGCAAAAACAAAAGGTTACATTTTGCTAGAGACTTAAACCTCTCTTTAATTTTTTTAAAGGTGATATATTCCAAAGTTTTGGAGCCATACTTGATCTCCTTTTAAGTTTTACTAAGGTTTTGAACCGATTAAAAGCAGAAGGTTTGCTGATAACTCCGTAGAATAATAAGTTAGACACAATACATATAGAGAAGCCCTTAAGAGGGTAGCCTAGCCTCTTCAAGAATGAAAAGGTTTGCTGTGCAGGTTCGAAATGGAGATTGTCCCTTTCTTTCCAAGTTCAGATCACACACCAAAGGATACCAAAGACTTCTCATTCTAAGAGCAAGAAAACCTTTAACATACCAATGATTAGAAGAAAAAATGAATATCCAAAAAGTCTGGTCTTTGAATCAATCCGGAAGCAGTGCGGTGGCATTAAATGAAACTTCTAAAACAGAAATCATCGTCTGAAAACAAGTTCTTCTATTAGAGATTGCATTCCAAACAGTCTGGTTTGTCAAATTAAATTTGGAAAATAACAAACTTTAAACACATATTAATCATACTTTTCATACATGTCTACATTTCTAATTATTATCATATAAGGAACCTGTTGGATCTGCTCCCTGATATGTTTAGATTGCAGTAGGATTAAGATTTAATACTCTGCCACATGTACTGTCTGGATTAAGAAAATAAGACATATAAGCCTAGGTTTACTGATGTGACTGTTTTTTGCTCTGGTTGTTTCATTTTCTCCATCTCCTCTAACCTCATCTCTTAAGAGTTTAGTCCCATCAGGGAAGAATATCATGACAGAATAAAGGTGATCAGTCAGAAATCCTTGGAATTGATTTATACTCACCGTTCTCAGAGTAGAGGACTAATAGACTCATGGTCATGAGGTGTCTCTCACAACATAACTGAGACCCTATCGTTCATGAACAATATTAACAGATAATCTCGAATTTAGCACGGACAACAATGAAGGAAGCATTTTTGTTCAATAGGCTGCAAAAAGCATGAAAATTATGACAGTTTTATTTTAGGTGGCTTTACTGCTAATCTTTCAAAACGAGAAATACATTTGATTCGAGGTTTGATTATGTGCTTATTTAGATTTTAGTTTTAAAAGTTGATTATTTTTGCAGAGTACATAATACATAACAGAAGCCTTATGTAATGGAGTTGTGTTTCCGCAAATTAAGTTGACGTTATGACCGTTTAGCTAAGTTTTCCCACGTTTCCTCCTATTTAAAATATATGTCCTGAATGTCAACAACATATAATAGAAACCACTCACTTAAAATATTAAACAATGGCACAAACAATTTAAGCTGCTTTTATGTCATGTGTCACTAAGCTTCCTACAATTTTGTACTTTATTTTGTATGGTCCATTTATGGGAGCGCATGTAAGTAATTTGTAATCAAAAATCCACATTGAAAACCCCCATGTAAAAAAGGCAAAAGTTTAATTCTAGAATTGGAGGATATTTCAGGTCCCTACCTTGTTAAAAATACAGAAAGACCCGTTATTCAAATATAGTTGTGATAACATGCAATATAACTGTGACAGCAGTAAAAAAAAATTCCAACATTTTATTTAAAATATCAAACAGCTCTAAAAATTGCTCTAAAACTGTTTCCCTCACCACACAAACACCTGTTACTAAAACCTTCAAGCCATCTGGAGGAAAAGGAAAAAAAGTCAGACACATGATTCAAAGAAATGATGTTGTCATGTGCAGCTTAAAGTGAGGTCCTCCCTTCTATTTTCATATTTTCAGAATCTTTTCAGCCAAAATGATGTGTGTCACTCACAGCAACAATGACCTGTTACTCAAGTAATAAAAAGACATATTACTATATTAGTTTTTCTTCTTATATTCTATAAAACAGTTTGATATTGATCAGTTAGTAAAGCTGCTAAAACAGCTAAATAAGAATTGTAAAGAAAATAATTACTTACTCATCTGTTAAATAATGAATTCATAATAATAAAGCATGCTGATAAATGAAAACACTAAAGTGGTTAGTAAAAGTCACTTTTATTATCAGGTATCCTGTGTATTTTATGGAAATAATAACCTTACTGAGACAGCAGTCAGTCGTTTGCAGGAGGCAAACATTATTTTCATTTTCTTTTACACTGGTTTATTGTAAGCCTATATTATTCTCCATAAGTGAGTCAATGCTGTTTAAAAGCACCTTCTGTTGAAGTTACAGCTGCAAGTCTTTTGGGTGATATAAATTAGACTATGACTAAAAAAAGAAACAGTTACTCAGCTAAGCGAAACACATAAAACACGCACTAATGTTTTCAAGGTTTTATTTCTGTTGATCGTGACAATTTTTTTAATACTGCTGATGAAAAAAATACAAATTTAAAATATATCAGGACTAAACCGTTATTTTACACAGCAATTAGAGTTTCATAAACAATAATGCAAAATTTCTACTTAAAGGTTGTTATTATAAAAAGTAACTTTTAATGACAAATAGAAGGCATATCAGCTGATCCCTGTTTCTTAACACTTTCTCAATTTAAAATGTCAGAAATAGCAGTTCAATTTGCTTTTTCTAAGCCAAAACAAGGCTTTGTTTTTGGTCCACTCTATGAAGCCTCGAACTCAACACTATTTCTGACATTTTAAATTGAAAAATATTCCTAAATGGGAATGATGATTCTGATTAATCAAACCTGAACCAGCTTTGCACATAAAGAAAATGTAAATGAAAATGAAAATCTTTGTCAGCAGATAGGACTGTACTATAGTAAACTTTGTACAGGACTTTGGTCAGCTTTGTTTGCTTTGTAAGTGCTTAACAAATACAGTTAAATTGGATTGAACATATTTTTAATTTTACTTATGGAGGTGCAAAATCTACAGGGCAACAGCTTCATCCACAGTACTTGTCAGTAAGATTAGAAAACATCCACAAGTTCCTAAGATAATAAAAGACCATCAGTAACAAACATTAAACATTGTTATAAGTTCATGATTTATGTCACTCATTTCAGAAAGTGAAATTCAAACTCATTAAATACAAACTGAAAAACTTTTTTTTCCCCCAGCTTTTATTGTCATTACTCTGTCACAAGTACAGCCAGGGAGCAGTGGGCTGCCATTGTGCGGTGCCCAGGGAGCAGTGTGGGGTTAAGGATCTTGCTCAGACACCCAGAGTGGCAGTCCATGGGAGTGGGGCTTGAACTCAGAACCTCTGGATTCCAAGTTCTATGCCCTAACCACTAGGCCACCACTCCCTTCCACTCTTGTAATTCTACTGACAAGCTGTATGGACAGCATATTGTGCTCTAAAAAGTCCTGTTGGAGGCATTGACTGAGGACTTCAGAAAACACAGTGGACCATTACCAGATGACCCAAATCGTATTCTTACTGTATGAAGCTCCCCAGAAGGTATATGTTTGAGCAGAAGGTATATGGGTGCTCACAGCAGAGAGTTGATTTAAAATTCAGGGCCGGCCCAAGGCAAAAGTGAAATGAGGAACTGCTTAGGGCGCCAGAACCATCAGGGGCCTCCCATAAAGACATATCTAAAAGATTTTTTTTTTCATGAGAATACTATTGATTTAATTGAATAATTTCAACATTAATTAATGAAAAGATTCAAAAGAAATAGTTCACCATTAAAATATGAGGTTCAAAGAAATTGCCAAGTTTACTTAATAAAGTTACAAACAATAATCTTTGTTTTATTACTTTGTTACCATAATAACAATCAGTTAAAATGTTATATTTAATTTTCAATTTTTTTGCGGAAAAATACAAATCAGCAAATAAGAACAAAATATATTTAAATGCCTTCAGATTCAGCCTATTAAAACCCACCCTCCTCCTCCAGATTCCAGCCAATCGTTATTTAAACACTGCTAATAGTAATTATATTCTTAACAGAAGGATGGGCTCTAAATCAAATCCTGCTTAAAGCCTCATACCTCATACCACCTTGGGCCACCACTGTCAGTTCATTTCTGATGATGAAAAATAACTGTGAATTACCAGAAGGCTGTAAAACTGTACAACTGGAGAAAACCTAAGTTACTTTATTGATCGTTATCCATCATTGCCATCATCCATCCATCCATTCATTACCCATCCATCAAGCTAGCCATCATCCATCCATCATCCATTCAATCATCCATCCATAACATTTTCATCCATCCATCCATCCATCCATCCATCCATCCATCCATCCATCCATAAAGCCAGCCAGCCATCCATCTATCCTTACGTTCATCCATCATCCATCCATCCATCCATCCATCCATCCATCCATCCATCCATCCATCCATCCATCCATCCATCCATCCATCCATCCATCCAT
>NW_015150731.1:43216-55767 GCF_000732505.1 Cyprinodon variegatus
CATCCATCCATCCATCCATCCATCCATCCATCCATCCATCCATCCATCCATCCATCCATCCATCCATCCATCCATCCATCCATAAAGCCAGCCAGCCATCCATCTATCCTTACGTTCATCCATCATCCATCCATCCATTCAAGCATCATCCATCCATCCTTCCATCCATAATATTTTCATCCATCTATCCATCTCTCAATCCATAAATCCAGCCATCAAGCCAGCCATCAAGCCAGCCACCCATCCATAACATTTTCATCCAAATAAATTGTCAAATAAAAGTATAGGAACCTCTTCAAAAAAATATTTTGGTAAAAGTCCAAGTCACAGACTGAAATGTTACTTTAGTTAAAGTTTTTAAGTAATCTGAAATGTCTTGTACTTAAGTATGAAAATTACTGTAAAAATAAAGATGTACTCAAAATGCAGTTTGAATGACATTTTATTATATTTCAGTAAACTTTGAAGGTCAAACTCACTTAAGATGATATACTTAACCAAGTGCAGGAGAAATTTAGAACATGCTTAGACAGAAAATACAACCTTTTTGAAAGCCTTCAGTTTTCCATCTTTAAGAAGGTCAGTGCTATACACTTTAAAATTGTACACAGCCAAGTTCAGGTAAAATTTAGACTAGAGGATGTATACTAAGGAACACGGTTAAGAGATAAACCAGGCTTAGTTAACATATAGAAAATGGTAAACCTGGTATAAGGTTATGGTCAAGATTTTGCAATTGTGCCAAGTGACTGAGCTACAGTTACTGAAACAGGTGTATTATAAGAATTTCATATGAAGTTACCTCGATGTGTTTCTTGAAGTTGGACAGTTTTTGTAAGATAGAATTTACACATCTTTGGGCAGGCATAACAGACACTTTATGACTTTACATTACGCAGGATACGACAAATCTTTAACACCCACAAAAGAGTACATTGTATTTAAATGAGGACATGGGTTCTCATCACCAACTGGGGGTTCCCCTGTAGCAGTCACCGTCGTTGTCTCCATCTCCTCTTCCATGTGACTGCTGCTGATTGCCAGACCGGCTTTGTGTTTAATGGGAGAAGCGTAACGGGTGCATCCTATTGGTGGTGATGAACAAGCCCAGGCAAGTCAAAAATTTGTTGCAGTCAATCAGTAGGTGGGGTCAAAAACTTGCTCTGTTCTTTTTTTGTAACAAATATCTAAACCAAACTTTGAAATTGAATCAGAGTAAAAGTATGCAATTAAGTTCCTAAGACATATAGTGAAGTAAAACTGAAATATATATAAAAAAAATGTTATACTCGAGGAAAGTGTAAAGTACTCCAAAATATACTTAAGCACAGTAGTGAAGTATTTTAAAGGGGAATTATTTTTTTTTTTTTTACAATGGGCCCTTGATTTTACGTTATTACATCATGTTCTACTCACCTATTTGAGTTTTGTGTCATTTGGAGCTGTTCTGCCGATATTCCATTAGGTTATATCCAAGTAACGTCATACACGACGTCATATAAAAAATATAACCGCGGATGTCTGGGGGACAGTGATTCGCCTACATGTTATGAATACCATAAAGAACAAATTATGAACAGTTCAGTTTGTGCTTTCAACTTGTTTGCCCATAGGAGGATGTTACTTAGATTTAACCTAACAGAATATCTTCAGAACGGCTTCAAGTGACACAAAACTCATATGGGTGAGTAGAACATGACGTAATAACGTAAAATCAGGGGCCAAATGTAAAAAAAACGACGTTCCCCTTTAACTTAGTTACTGTACAACACTGGTGTTAACACCTGCAAGAATTCAACAGGAGAAATTGCACATTTTTATTTGAAGGCAGCACCAGAGAGAAGGTCTGTTTTTTGCAGCCTCCCTTTAAATGTGAACCAATATCCTAAATGTCAAGTTTTATCAAGACACCTCTTGCTAATGCGACCAGGAAACAGCTACATGACACTTCCTCTTCCATTTTAGCTACACTGTGGTGCAGATAGGCAATTTACTGCAGTCCTGGGGTGCATGTTTATGGGAGATTTGAAAATAGAAAATGGCTCCAATTAAGGTTGGAGTTATCCTATCACGTGAAGTGTCTGTCCTATTGTGGAGGAAATGGTACTCGAATTGAAGTGTGAATTGGAAAATGGAAAATGAAAGGTTTTGAGATTCACAATCACAGTGCAGGCCAGAAGCAACTGGGCGTCCAGGTGGCCATCTTTGGGGGGGCAGTGGATGGAGGGAGATGGGGGGGAGTGGGAAGATTATACATATAAATTGTAAACGGTGTCGCAGGGGCCAAATCTTACCCGAGGCAGACACTGCTTCATTCTGTGTTAAATTTCTTGACAGAGAGCCACCCCTCGTGCTGGTGAATACTGAATGGTAATCAGAGCTGGTTGAATAAGTGCCACCCCTCCCTCCCTCCCTCTCCGCCCTCTTCCATTACTGTGAATTAATTCGACTTTATTTATCCAATTTCTGGAGCTGACAGAATGTTAATTTGAGTTGAGATTTCTCTCTGCTGTTCTGCCTGTGACCCGCAGCCCTGGGATTGGCGTGTTGTAATAACCTGAATCTTTCACCAGAAGCTTCGATAATTGTTACCTTATTAGCATGTAAATTGTTTAATTAATATTATTATGAAGAACCATATAATCCCTCCGTTACTTGACCCTGAGTCCACACGCGAGCGGGGCTCTCTGCATTTCAATGTGCATTTTTTTTTATAAATGGACCCTTTAATGTTGCTGCTCATAGGGCTGTTATGAACCCCCTATTTTCTCTTTTACAGGATCTTATAGAAGCTTTGAAAAACTTGAGTGGTGCTTTTCATGTCGCCCCTTCTTTATCTCTCTCCTTTGCTCATTCTGTTTCCTTTTTATTTCTTTGTTGCTCTTTCTGATGCGTATTTATTTTCTTGCTGCCATTTCAGACCATCAAACTCCACTTTCCTGTCATTTGCTTATAAAAGCTGTTTTAAACCACCCCACTCTTTCCTCTTTCCCAGTGACTGTGCAAGCCAAACACATGCAGCATTGAATGAAAAGCAGCCCTTGACATGAGGTCCTCAGAGACCACAGCATTTAAATTCCCTTTTCTTCCTTCCTCCTCCTTTTTTTGTGCTGGGCACGAATGACATTGTCAGATGCTAGCTTTAATTAACTTGATAATAAGACGGGCGACTCGCAGACAGGCCAGGGTTCTGCTTGCCGTGCCTCAAGCCACCCCCCACCCACACACACACACACACACACACACACATGGACCTCTCATCAAAATGTGCAGAAAATGCCACTCAAGTGGTGGGAGATAAAATAAAGCTAAAAAAAACAACAAAGCTGTGGTCCTCCCTGAGGTGACTCAGCTCAAACATGTGGTCATCAACAATCTGAGGCTAAATGTTTTTAAAGAAAAGACAGATTGAAAAGCAGGTTATTTAATTTGATTCCTGTTGATGTTATGGGTCCTGGATGTGCTGGAGGAGATCCTTACATAAAAAAAAAAATTGTAATTTTGTATCACTATCAATTTCTATATATATTTACTACTGTGAAGCTTCTCAGAAACTTATATGCCCTTAATATAATACGTTTATAATTTGTCTGCACAATCAACACCATGTAACACCGTGCAAATCTACTATAAAACCTATTAAAATAAACTTGATTTTTATTCTCATTCTCATTCGGATTCTGATTACTAGATATATATAGTTCCAAGTTGGATTTTCCTAGAATTTGTTGCTTGCATCCTTTAACCAAAGCCACAGCTTCAGAATCAGAATCAGACAGATCTTATTGTTTTAAGGTATCAGCCAGGGAAAGGTTAAAAACTCATTCAAATAATTCACAGCAGCAAAGTCATGTGGTAAAACCCATACACCACAAAGAAATACTTGCATGTCCATGTGTATTTATCAACTCTATCCAAGAAAGTAATTTATTCACGATACCACAAAAATGATCCTTTGTTTAAATCCCACTGCAGCATTGGTTTGTTTAAACTAAAGATATTAAGGAAATTGTGCTTCCCAGCTGAAGAAAAGGTCAGGACCCCCCCATAGCCGGTCTTCAGGACCCCCCCTATAGCCGGTCTTCATCCTTTGGCCTCAGTGAGATGCTTCTTATGGCCATGCACTGGTGTGTGTAGTCACTGTAACTAAAGTTTTCCAACATCTACACTTTAAGCTGAGAGATTTGGGGTCGTTCTTGTACACAGTCTGTTTCAAATCAATCCACAACATCTCAGTGAGATGAAAAACAGGTCTTTGACTGAATTCTAATCCGTTCCTCGGCGGATTTACAGTCATTGTCATGGTGCAGGATCCTGTTCTGCTTTAGTTTTTTTTTTCTTACAGATAATCTCAAATTTCACTATAGCACCCTCTAAAGAACCGTATCTTGGATCTAAATAAATTAATGTTGACTTTAAAATACCTTAAAGTAATAAAGCATGTTGAGAAATGTCACTTCTACGTACCTCAAGCTGGTGCAGTGTTCTTTTCATTGAATACTGTATTTAATATATGCCAAACAAGTTGTCTTCTCATGAATATAAACAGTTTACATTTAGACTTGTTTGACCAAAATACATTATTCAAGCTGTTCTGAAAAAAACAAAAACCACAATACAGGTTTTTGGAGAGCACAGATAAACATCTCACATGGCAGTTAAACAGTCCACTTGCCGATTTTACAGGAATTTATTTCCATATTAGTAAGAACTTGCTTGGGGTCTTTCAATGAAGTTGTTTGGAGACTTCTATTAGCATTTTTTTCTCAGGATCAACCTGCTTGGATGGTCTAAACTGAACATCTAGGCAATTATTTTGAGACCTCTTAAGCTCTTCTTTCAGACTTGCTGCAGGTTAAATTCGCTGCATGTTTCCATCTTAGGATGGTATTCACACTCACTTCAACAAGGAGGATTAAACCAAACTAAATGCCTGTTGTTTGATCAAACTTCACTCAAAATGCTGGGTAACAATTCTTTAATCATAAGCTCCTGATGTGATACTACGGCATTGTTTAGCTAGCTAGAAGTTTGCAGGAAAATGTTTTTTCTTCAGTTAAAATTGTTAATTAATGTCACCTAAACTCACCATCCTTTTTTAATTGATTTTAAATATAAATTATTTCAAGTATATTATAAAAACAGGGGTTTTCCTAATGTGTCCTATGTTTTTTTTTCTCATGGCTGTTTGTATCTATCAGCACAGTGAGGTCTGTTGTTATCATTAGTATGAGAAATATATATATATATATAATATATAGTGAAATCAAAAAATACTGACCATTCTCCACAGTGAATGAAAAGACAATTCAGAAACTAATCAGTAAGGCTATTATGACCATTGAATCAGTTATGCTACCCATGCAGCTGTATGTGATGCCTTGGCTGCTAGAACCACAGCACATGATCAGTTAATAATTCACAAATGTAAGACCCAGTATGGAACATTTGACCATTTTACCTTACACACTCTTTTAGACATGTTTTCAAGCTTTTGAAAGCACTCAATTTAAGAAAAAAAAATGACTTCAAGAAACTCACATCCAAATCTTTTTAAAGCCTAAATTCTTTTTTTTGTTACCGGTATTTGAAATTTGATCATATAAGTTAAGAAACTGAAAAACACGAGATGCACTTCAGAGCTATCAGCCCCTCCGTTTGTCTCTTTCTTAGGAGGAATTAGGTCGTGCTTATTTTTAATTAGCAAGAAGGTGAAGCGGTTGAGAATTAATTACTCAATTATTGCCTCTGAGTTAATTTTTAACCAGCTGAAATGGAGTCGCTCATTATTTGGTTGATTGGTTGATAATTAAGAGTCTAATCTAGATTCACTTTTAGAGAACTGCTGTTGATCCTGCGGTTTTTGTTTGCAACCTTAAACCTAGAAACTGGATGATAGTGTTACTAGTAGTTCAGGAAACAGAGAATAAAACAGAATAGAATAGAATAGAAAATCCATTTATTGTCCAACAATGGGGCAATTCTGGTGTTTGCAGCAGTAAAAAGATTATAGAATAAAATGGTCACACAAATGTGGACCTTAGAAAAATGTATAGGAATAACATAATAGTGAAGAGTTAAAAAATAGACAATTAAAAGACTGTACTGTAAAGTGTTTATGTCCTGGCAAAAAACCTTTGACTTTGATAGCAGAAAAATAACTTTTTGTTTTATAGAATTTTTCCACCTTTACTGTAAACAGTTGTAAATTTGGGGTAAAGATGTTAAAATGATTATGCACATACAAATATTAATCTGGAGCATACCAGTGGGCAAACAATTGAAAAGAAATATAAACTGTGTTTATGTTTATCGCTCATGATATTTTAAACCTTTTAGATAATCTGTTAGGTTTTCATTTTTTACACATAGAAAATTATATTCAGGCTATTGAGCAACAAAAAACTGAAACTTTTTCTTCAGTTTCAATTAAAATGCAGTCATTCCCTCTGTATTCATTTTTCCTTTTTTAACTTCCAGAGTTTGAAGCTCGATAGCTTCCAAAATGCCACCTTAATTATCACCAAGTGAGCCCCCCTCCTGCTTCCTCCTCTTCAGTCCTTTCTCTTTCTTCTGCCCACCGTCCTTTTTCCTTGGCTGTCTTGGCACAAGCCGTACGGAAATAGACCTAATTAACCCCCCTACCCCTCAGGGAAATCTGCTATGCAAATTAACATTTTCAAAATATAATAATTTGAGTACTGGGGATGCCAATTTTTCATGCACGGTTCCAAGAATTTGCATGCACATTAAGCCACCCAATCAATACCTTGCTTCTTATATCTTGATTGTCTTAAGTGTGTGGTTACGTGCACCCATGCACGCGTGGAGAGGAAAGGGTGTTACAGCCAATCCTGGAAGCTGATGGGCTTGTAGTGCATGTAAGAGGAAGAATAGATCAGCCTATTTGGCCACTGGCTTCTAGAGCCCAACAAAACCATCTGCTGAGAATGAAGGCATTGGAGAGAAGGGAGGGGTATGGGGTAACCCAACAGCCCCACAAAAGAGCTTAGCTAAAAGCTGCTCTGTAAACGAGGACGGATGTTTTAATTAGGAAGTCAGTTCATTTAAATTTTGCATCTCATTTGAATCACTTTGATGAATAGCTCAGTGGGATTGGTGGCGAGTGCTGACATGAAATAACTGAAGCTGGGTTTTCTGAACTCATTGAAATCCTCATGATACCATGATACCATACAACCCAACACCATGCATTCACATGACATAATAATCATGACACAACATATGTACAGTATGGAGTTATTTTTGTGTATTTATAACATTAAAGAAAAAATTGCTCTGAACAGGCAAAATAATTGCTAAAGGTCAAATAAATATATTAGAGAAGACAACTTTTCCCACTGCTACCAAAAACTGATGTTATTTGAGACTGAAGTAAAAGAGACAAAATAAAATATGTTTTCATCGAACAAATAAAAGATATTTGGAAAATGATTTCCTGGGAAAAAATGCTATCTCAAAATTATATTTTTACTCTTAAATATTGTTTTTTTGCAATCAGAGTGAAAACGTTTTCTCTAAAAAATCGATTTCTCTGTCAAAACCCCTTTCTTCTCTCTTTCAAATAAAGTATTACCACTCCGCTGACAATTTTGTTGAGACTGGCCAATAGGAACACAGGCCCATTCATGACACATTTTTCATAACGAGAGAAAAATCCTAAATTGAGAGAAACTCAGGTTTTGAGAGACATAAGAAAAACGCTTTGAGCGAGAAATCTATTTTTGAGAGAAAACATTGCAAAAAAGCAATATTTCAGGGGAAAAATATATTTTTCCCGGTTAATCATTTTCCAAATGTCAATTTATCCTTTATTTATTTTATGACCAAATATTCTTTCTCAAAACTTCTTCAGTCATATATAACATATGTTTTTGCTATCAGTGTGAAAATGTGTTCTCTTCAAAACATTTATTTTGCTTTCAAAATTACTTTCCCCTTTCAGATCGCTTTTTTTCTACTTGAATTTGATAGAAAAAAAACACAAAAATAACTTCAGACATATGATGATCAAATGAAACCAGATTTTTAAATAAACTGTATAAACTAAGACACTGTAACATCCTCTCTGACATTACATCAGACCACATTTTTCCCGTTTTAGATCTATTATTAATATTGCAAACACAATGCCATGTCAAGTTCAGGCTAAGATTAATACTCCTTTAACAATCTGGGATAGTCCACATTACAACATCATGGTTTTGTAAGGTCACAAACTCTTAGTTGAATAGAGGAGCAACGGGTGAATCTCATGGAAACACCTAAGCTCATATTCATTGTGTAGTATAATAGAAATAAGAATCAAATCAGAATCAATTGGACTAAAAAGAAAATGCAGATGCACCTTAAATAGATTGCTTCAACTAATAACAAAAAGGCTTCATGGTGCTGCAGTTTGTACCACTTGCCTTAAAGCAATAAAATCCAGGGTTTGAAACCCATTAGGCTACAGGGTCTTTCTGCATGAAGTTTGCATGCTCTCCCTACCTTGCCTTTGTACATAGACTGTTGGCAATATAGGCACCTGTGAGCCTGATGGACAAGCAGTATGATGGTTAAACTTATACACAAAATAAATTAAGTTCAACCAACTTCATTCATTACTTGTAACAAATGGAAGAAAGTGATTTTAGTTTGAGCTGCATTCTTCTTAGAGAGCTTCACATTTCTGGTTCGTCCTTGGGTAGAATTCCCAGATAACAGAAGGGGGCATATTCACCTGTTAAAGCAATCACAGCAACATACTGTAAGTATAAACATAATGAAAAATATTCAGCCATTATATGGTTCCAGACAAAGCTGGGGTATTTGTCTTGTATACAAGCTATTACTTGTTTTAATCAACCCCAGAATTAATTTCAGTTGGATAACCAGTTGATTGCATCCAATCATTAACTTGCAAGTGTGCAAGCATGCATGCAGTGACAGTGGAGACGAAAACTACCTTTTAAAGGGAAGAAACCTCCAGCAAAACCTGGCTCAGTGTGAGCGGCAATCTGCCAACGCCGAGGGGCAACAGAGTCCTGATGGGAATATCCAAAGCTGAAGTCTTAGCAGAGCAGATTAACAGAGCAGACAGAGGCAAAGCAAAACTCAGGATCCACAAGGCAGAAAGAGATCATAATCAGATAATCAGAACAACAAAAAGAATGCTAGAGTTACTATCACCAAACAGCTTGAATAATCTGGCACTGGTAGCTGGAAAACACACAGCATATATAGGAGCTGTAAACAGGTGGATCAGATAAGCAGTAATGAGAAACCGGGCAGAGTTCAACAGGTGAATGGAATGAGCAATCAACCCAGCCACCAGTGCCAGGATTATGACCGAATGAGGTCCTTATCCAGGATGAACCGGGCAGGAACCCAGGACCTCTCCTCAGGTCCGTACCCCTCGCAGGCGACTAAATACTGGAGCCCCCTGCCTCTCTGCCTAGACGGTGGAAGACGGCCGACGGTGTAGACTGGGTCTCCATCAATGAACCGGGCGGGTGGGGGTGACCTATGGGTGAACACAAACCTGGAAGTCTTTACAGGTTTGACCCGGGACACATGGAAAATGGGGGGAATTCTTAGGGTACAAGGGAGGTGGAGGCGGACGGCCACCGGGTTCATCACCTTAACAATAGGGAATGGCCCAACAAAGCGGGTTGCCAGCTTCTTGCTGTTGACCTTAAGGGGGAGATCTGTAGTTCACACCATTTTTTTTTAAATAGTAAAAGTAGATTTATCCATGATGCTACGAGTAACTGATAGTTTGTTGCAAAGCAAAATTAGTGTGCAACCTCATTCAGCAAAGACCCACCCATACATTGATTTATTCTAATAATTTTTATACAGTCCAAAATTTCCTTTAACAGATTAATTACAAGAAGAGGGCTATAATGGATCATTTACTCTGATAATGAAAAAAACGGGAGAAAAAGATATAGTTATGGCAAAATCTATAAGGATCAGCACTCAGAGATTTCCACTGAAAACTGAGAGAGCAGCTCGGTGGGGGCCTTCAGGGAAAGACTTGTGATATCTGTAAAAACATGCTTAAGAAAGGTACCAGGGAAGGCATCACTAAGCATTGAGGAACTCAGAACTGTTCTTACTGCAGCTGAGGCTGTATTAGGCTCTAGGCCTCTGCCTCAATTACCTAGTGATGCATTAGAACCTCAGCCACTTACTCCGTCTCATTTCCTAGTTAGTAAACGCCACAAAAAATTATTCCCTCTCCTCACCTAAATCAGGTATGCACTCACTCCAAATAGTGCAGCTAGGTAGAAGGAGGAAATACAGACAGAGACTTTTACCTGGTTTTGCAGCAACTGGCACAGTGATTATTTGATGAACTTGAAATCAGCTCACAAGGCAATCAAATTAGGACAGGTTGTTCTCATAGGGAGGACTGTACACCCAGACAAACCTGGAAACTGGGCAGAATTGTAGAGACCAGTCCAGGCAGGGATGGTCTCATATGTTCATATAATGTTTATACTTCTACAGATAGGCTGCCATGGAGGCCTATTCAGTTATTATGTTCTTTAAAGTATGTTAATAAAGAAGGTCAACCCTATACTGATAAAGAGTTGTTCATCAAGTGGGACGATGTTGTGACTTATAAACTTTACAGTTGTTTTAGGTTTAATTTACTTGATTGTTATTATTCACTGAATTTAGCATGATTGTCCATAATTACACAGTTTTAAAAGTGAAATGTATTCAAATGTCCAGTATGATTTACTTTGGTGAAAGGAAAGATTTTATTCTGAAGGGACTAACTTGTCTCCATCTGTGTCTTGTGATCTGGTGTTGGCTTTGATAGAATATGATCTCCGGCTATGCTACTGCAAAAAGCTTTAGCACTGCAGAGTAAGGGGCACTGTGTCTGTTGGCGCATTGATTAGGTTTGGGGGGGGTCAAGTATTAACCTTCAAAAGCAAAATATTACGCCTCCTGTTCTCTTGGGGGCTTGGATGAGGTTAGCATTTAACTACTGAGTTTTGTTTGGGACCAGATAGGAATCAATCGCAGGTTCTGTGTATCTGTGAATTTGTTTGAGGTCTGACTCTGTCACTTCATCATGCATGAAAACTCAGGATTTTGATGAGTTCAGATCTACCATACATCATGAGTAAATTTATAAAAAGCAGTGTTAAAAAATGTTTGGAGGAGTTTGATCCAATGCACAGGGGCAAAAATGCCCAAATCAGAGTCAACATTTTATATGAAACCCAAGATGGCTGACCCCCTGTTAGTTGTAGGCCATGGGTTCAAGAAACATTTTGGTAACTCTCTTTAAGGGTAATCTTAAATCAGTGAGTTCTGGTAGTTGTTATAGGCCCCCAAAAAGCCACTTCATTAGCAAAGATAATAATAATATATAAAAACATTCAAATTACAACAGGCTGTTGCAGTGCTTAGCTGCCTGGTTCTAAAAAGCCAACAGGGTACAATCATTTCATCAATAGACCTTTGTACTGAATGCAACTGGAACGGGTTACTGGTGTAGAACTTTGTTACACCATAGTATGAAATTAGGCTAATTTAATGACTATCAATACATTTGGAGAATAAAGTGGAAGCCCTCAGGCCTGAGTTGTGTTAGTCAACAGCTGCAGGGGGCATTGGTGCACTTCACTGTTTCTTTTAAACGGACAAAGACACGAAACTTAGGGCCAAATGAGTCACAAAGTGGCTGTAGGGCATCACATCATCAGTGCTCTGGATTGGCAGCAAAGTCAGACCCATAAAATGTTTGTAGACAGAGCTGAAAAGGTGTGTTACGGAAGTTGACTACACCTTAAGACTGGTTTATGCTCAGAAACCAGGTTGCAGTTAACCCAGCCAGGCCCCACAAACCCCCCCCCCCCCTTCCACAGACACTCTGGCCCACTTCCCCAAAATTGTTGGTGACCGCAGACAGTGCCTCAGATAGTGTCGCAGGGAGCGGAGAAAGGTGGCCTCTGATTGGTCAATTCTACATCCGCTCTAAATCATGCGTATTTCCTGTTTGGTACCTAATGGCAGAAACTTTGGATGTAGTGCCATCCACAACACCTGGCACACCTCGGACACTATCCCAGACACAGTGCAGGATGCTAGTTCGTAGCTCTGTGCGACGGTCTGTTGGTTTGCACCTGAAGCCAAAACATGCAGCGCTGTGGCCAGTTTTTCTGGAACACTCACGGGTGAACTGTGTGTTGTCCTGGCATTGGATGAGGGGTTGTAGTTGCCGAACAAGTTGTCAAACCGACACGGACACCCTTAATCCTAGCTAGTTTGTGATTGTCCCTCTTGTGGCGTGGAATAACATAGCGCAAACCACACTTCAAAATTGGGCATAAATCAAAAAATATCTGCGTCATATCTGTGACAAGCTCACTGCTAAACACTGCTGCAGGAGTATAACCAGCCCTTTAGTTAGCTACACCAGTTCTGTGTGGGGGAAAAACGGCTAATATTTCAGCAAAATTTTCCTGAATCTTAAAGAACAGTTTGATACTTATCACACAGTTAAAAAAAAAAAAAAAAAAAAA
>NW_015150731.1:56895-69320 GCF_000732505.1 Cyprinodon variegatus
AGGAGGGGTAGGGGGAGATAGAGGAGGGTTTAGAGTTAGAACACTACATGACAGAGCTGGAGAATTAATAACAATTTGTGGCAAATAATTACTTATCAATTAAAGCTGTTATCCTGCCTAATTAGGCAACGTTCATTAAATTCAGCCAATTTAAACCTTAATCAAAGTTAGCAGGGCCTGGCAGCAGGAGACAGAGTTAGTGGAGGAGCGCCTCCAAGTGGAGAAGAATAGAGGGCAACATTGCATGGAAAATTTGTACAGAAAAAACAAGAGAAAAACCTCATTAATCTGCTGATATCTCCTATAGAAATCCAACTGTGGGCCTGTGTGATTCATAATGCAGGAAAAATCAGAAATTCCTGCTATTTAGCAACACACAACTAGCTCTGAAAATTCAAGAGCAATAAGTTACATTTTTAAAAGACCACTGTGAGCATTCACCAGGAAAAGAAGAAGAGCATCAAGTATTTGCTTGCAAATGGTGTTACTAATCGTCAGTGATTGTTTTGATCAAACATAAAGAAGCAATATTTTAAAGTGGACTTTAATCGTACATCACTTTAAGCATAGTTAAGCCATTTTCAGAGTAATCTTTAAATACTTTTGATCTAGTTCACTCATTGTTAGATTTTAAAAAGAAAAAAAAAAATCAAACCAAGGTAGTCTGTTTAATGGGAACAGGAAATGTGAGGATCTAACCACAAGTCTTTGACAGCCTCTCACAGATTTTCTATCAGATATTTAGATTGTTTTAATCGCCTTCAACTCTGAGCAGGTTTCTTTACTCTGTTGACCAAAAAAAACACTGTATTATGCAGCCAACACCATGTATGACGGTTGGGGTTTTAAGGGGGATATCCTGCTTTACTTTTCCACTACACACAGCATTTTACATTTTAATCCAATAGGATAAATTCTTTACACTATCTGATCATGGCACCAACAGGCTGAAGCTGTAATGAGACAAACTGTGAGAAAGTCAGAAAATAACAATTACAAATAATTTACAATAGTTCCATAAAATGTGCATTTGAAGTAAACCTAGTAATAATGGAGCTTTGTTTAAATATTTTGCTAAAAAAAAGAAAGAAATTAGAATGTAATTATGCAGGAAAACCACAAAAGTAAAATTTTAAAATCTGGAACTGAAAATTGATTATTTGTCCCTTTCCTATCTGAAACCATCACTTTCAGAAACACAAAAGCTCCTTACAGCCTCCTTCACCCTCTGGCCCATCGGGCCTTCATTTTAAAGCCTTCAGTTCCAAGAATGCTGTGGCCATTTGACAACAAAGTACGCGCTTCACAGGGCGCGAGGCACAGAGGATGGAGTTAATTAATACTGGCTCTTGTTTGGTCTAGTTAATGAATGAGTAAATTATGCACCTCTGGGACACCACCTCCCCAATCGGTATAAATTATCCCCCACACCACTCGTCCAACATTGTCCTCCAATTTCCCTGCTCTGATCCTCCACTGATGGGGTCCCTGTCACCAACCAGACCTCCACACACACCCACACACACACACACACACACACACACTAACGCAGACCCATGATACCCCTGCCGTCTCCATCTGTCTGTCTTTGTCCTGCCCTGGTGTGTTTAGTTCATTGTGTCGTGCAAATTTATTGACGCCTTCTCCTTCTTTTTAATTCAACACTTCTGTTCAGCCTCGCATCTTCAAGCTTATGGAGGCAAATAGCTTCCATCCAATTAACTCGTTTGAGAGGGAAAGCCAGTCATACAATCTGACGCCCCCCCTCCTCCCCAATACACACATGCACACACTTAAACTCAGAGCAACAAAGTCGGTCCTGTTGGCGAGAGGCTTGAAAAAAAGAGATCCATATTATTTGCATTAAAAGCTTCACAGCGTGAAATTCATTTATAATTACAAAATGAGAACCCGTGTGCGTTATGCAGATCAGGGACACGTGTGTGTGAGTGTCAGGGTGTGGGAAGGGAATTGGGTTTGGACGGGTTATTTTGTGATATGCTAACACCGAATGCATGGTGACAGATTGCAATTATCCCATCACTGTAATTGTCAAAATCAATTCAACTGCAGGCTAAAAAAAAAAAAGTCAAGAGGTCTGATCCTTTTTATGGTTTTGAAATTCTTCCATAAAATATACTGTCGTGGTTTGAACAAACCAGGATAAAAGGTTGACATAGAACAAGAAATGTGCAGAGTTCATTTTTTTATTTTGCACTCAGTGAACATATTAGCAATAATTATTACAGCGATCGGCAGTAAAGATACCAGCTAGAGGTGTTTATTTGTGTGTCTGCTGTTAATGAACAAATGTACACTAAGAATGAAAGAAAAGCTCAGCAAAGAGGAATTGATATCCACTGCAAGAGTTTACCAAATAAAACATCCTTAAAAAGTTTACTTAAGAAAGAAAAAATGCTTATTCTTTTTCTTGTGTTTTGAGCTCCATGAAATCATAATCTGATTTATTCAGATGCAATTGAGTAAAATTAAGGAATGCATCTTTGTTTAGAGTGCTACCAGCATGGGGTCATGATTTGTATACCTTAATTGTATATTTTCTTGTTTCCTTTAAGTGAAGAAAGGAAAACATGGTGTTATAAAGTGATAATACTAATTTTGTTACACAGCAGTGTGGCTAAATACCATAAGAGTGACAGTGGAGTGATTTTGTAATGGAACTGTTTCTATGGTGGTTTGTTTTCTCTGTAGTGCCAATCTATGAGTAAAAGTCTACAGTTTGAGTAAAGAATATGTGGGGTTAAAAGCTGACCTTTTTTTGTCCTAGACATGTAAAAATCTTGGATCATGATTCGGGCTTATAGATGGGATTTGTTCCGTTTTGTCATGGAACCAAACTTCGCACTGATGGAAGAAGCTGAATGAAGGCAGTGTAGAAGGAAATGAGCAGGATCAACACCAAAGTAACTAGAGAAAAGTTGAAATGCATTTCACAAAGACTGGAATGTTAGAGCTGCATTGAAGTTATAACATTTATACAAAGTAGCATAAAAGATACACCCTATTTTTACTGACATTCAGCAAAAACATGCCTCTGATGATGTCAGCCTCACTGAACTTTATGAACTATACTGCTCATATAGTTCTTTGTGTCTTTTTCTGTCTTTTCTGATTCTCTGCGCAGCCAGCTTCTATTGATCGTTTTTTTGTTTATTAAAATCAATGCAGTACAAACAAATAAGATTCTGTTTTGCAGGATCTTTAAAAAAAAGAAAATCAGAATTAATATCAACATTTTTGATCAAATGTGCTGAAACAAAGAATTTGATTACATCTCCAAATTCCTTGTTTGTGTACACAAACTTGGTCAAGAAAATATCTAATAGATAAAAAAAAAAAGATCCTGAGTATGTATAGGGTAAAAGATCTAAGTGGCTCTGGCTGTTTATATGTGGATGAAAAGGTAAATAAAGCAAAAAGAAAATCTGTGGAATCCCTTCTCAACTTGTCCAGAAAGATATTTAGTGCCACCTTGGGGTCTTTAATGTGAACTGCAGCAGTTTGGGCCACCTCCGATAGCTTCTATACACTTCTGTACTGTGAAACAGAGAAATTTTCATCATCCAGCATCAGATAAATCTAACTTATCTGATATTTTTGGTTTAATTTAATCTAATAAATGCATTTATATATAACAAATATTCTTTATTCTCTATCATTGAATAGTTAAATGTTAATGTCTGCTTTTAAGAAAATAGAGATGTCCTTCAGGAACACAGTATTCAGTTTTTGTAAAGGAAAGCTCTGTGTTTACATCTCTAAGCTTTCTCTCCCCAATTCTTTCCTGAGAAGAGATCACTCGGAACAAATATTTTAATTAACACTTTATTATATGTATATGTATAAAATGACCATGAGGCTTGACAACAGATTTTGACAGAAATTGTAATCCTACTCAGACCAGACTTCACTTGCTCCTGTCAAAGTAATGCTCAGTGTTCTTAGATCACAGACAATGCACCCACTTCATTCCCAAATCTTTGTAACATACAAAATGAAGAGGATTACCTTTTATCCAGACAGAAGAACTTTCCTAATTAGATAAATGAAAGCAACATAACAGGCAGGGCTTATTAGAGTTTAACAAAAACATATATGAATAATAAAAATAAATATAACAAATAACCTTCTTGGTCATTTTTCTTTATATTCACACACACACACAAATCATTGCTGCATTGTTTGAGCATAAGCACGCCTTCAGCTTGCACCCTATCTGACTTTTATGTGGTTAAATTTGGTGTAGAGATATGCACCTTGCTGTGCTTGATTAGTAAAATCTCCAGATCTAAACCTCATAGAGAACCAATGGAGTGTGTGTGGTCAGAAAATTTAGATTTCAATTCATTCCTTATTTCATATATTGATTTATGCTATTTACTCACTGAGAAATGTTTTTACTCAGTCTGTTTCCCCTGAGAGGCCACAAAATGTCTGAATGAGGAGTGTTTGGATAGAATAAACAGTTATTTTCATAATTCTATCTCAAGGTTTATTCATGACATGTTACTGTTTAACCGAAATGTCTGGAATGTGTTTTGATTGAGAGTTCTTTAAAAATGGGGAACAAACTCTGTCTAGATTAGAACATACATGTGTGATGTTGTTGGTGTCACGTTCTCAATTTACTTTGCAAAGTAAATAATTTGCCGACTGAGTAAATCCATCGATCTGTTTATTTAACTGGACTAGTTTTAAACTTTTTTCACACAACATGTGTTGACAATAAGAAGATAACAGATCCTAGAGCCAAGGACTCGGTTTATGGTGCATGAATTAAGAAAAGGGCCAGGTGCATTGCTACAGATCCCACCCACACGAGCAATGCATTGTTAGGCCCACTTCATGAAACTTCTCATGAATGTTGCATTAAAAACAAGTAAGCTAAGGAACAGTTTCGTTTCCAAAGTTCTGAAGGTGTATTAAAGCCCCTTAACCTAACCAGAGAACCATCAAACTGATCACAAGCTGAAGTTTATGTAACCTTTGGCCTTATTCCATTGCATGTGCATTTTGAGCCAGTGTGAGATTTGATTATATAATGAAAATAAAGACCTTTAATTTTTACAATGCAGATGAGCTGCAACTACATAACACACACAACTGGGGGAGAAAAAGGCAACCTCTTTTGGCATTAAATTAATCATATTTAGTTACTTAAACTCCTACCCAGCTAATATGAAACTATTGTGTTAGTAACGAAAGTAAATGCCAAAAACGGTTGCATAGTTGTTGTTTTTTTGAGTGAGAGAAAACAGATACGTTTATTTGGAATAGGCTTGTATTTGTGATTATATACAAATTTAAAATAAATGAACTTTAGTTCCACCTGTGCTGTGACCTCACTGGCAGCGGGGCTGAGCGCGTGCCCAGAGCAGAGGGACGCACCTGTACCCACTTGTTCTTAATTGAACCCTGCAGTAAATCAAAGCAGACTCTGCTGTTGGTGAGTCAGGGAGAATGGCTGAGTCTCGGAGAGTCCAGCTCACTACTCTGAGCTGTGGTGCCGCATTTAGCTCCGTCATACCGGATTCTAACCGACAACCTTCTTTGGAGGCCCTGCAGAAGGACGGAGCAGGGTCAGAGCGACTGTCTGCTAGCGAGACTGTGCGGCTGGTTTTCACTTTGTTTGAGCCTGATAAAAGGAACTTCCCAGAGTTTAACTATCGGGATCTGGTTGAGAACAAGGTGGGTTTATATCCTGCCTTAATTAAGACTTTTTTTTTTATTAACTAATGACGCCGTTTCTAAATATTCACTGGATTGAAAGCAAACGGATAAACATTCGTTCTGTTACTGGGACCAACGGTCAGAAAATTACACCCTATATGCTAACCTATATACTTTTTATTCTATATGCAGAACTGAGTTAACTTTATTGCCATTTCAGTCTGAACCACACTAAACCGTTATTTTAATCTGATTCAGGTGCGGAGTTTTATAGTCTGTATCTCTGACATCTGGGTGTATTTGCGGCTCAATTTTTCTTCATCCTAATTGTTGGAGGTCAAAGGTGGGAAAATTATTTTATGGGTTGGAATGAGAAACGTAATTTTTCAAAGAGAAACGTTTTGTAATGACCGCAAAGGTTCAGTAAAATTAAATAAAAAAAATGGAGGAAGTTGTTTTTATATATCTTTTATAGTGTTTAATATATATATACACACACAATATAGACATTGTCTTTTTTTTATTAAAGGATGCCCCCCCAAAAAAGTAAAACTTTAAAGTGCCATAAGGAGATTTGATTAAAAAATAATAATAAAATTAAGGAGGAAAAGTATTTTCCATAATTTGTGTCACTGCATATAGCCAAGGTCCTACAGAGACCACTTTATCAAAATTCTCTACTATAATATAGCCTGGAATACCTGTTGCAATTTCAGTAGTCCAGTTATGTGATTGGTGGCCTGGAGAGGCTACCTTTAGGGATTTTTCCAGATATGTCCAGGAAAGATGTGGTCTGAGGACTACTGTGAATTCCTCCGGAGTGCCTTTCCCTTGGTGGAAGATGATGGAAGTACTAATGCATATGAACATGCATTAACTGCTTGGTTTGAAGCTGAAAAATTAAGAGTAGAGCTATTTTTATGGTAATATCAGTCATAATATTTTAGGTTTTAGAGGTTTCTCTGCTTCAGCACAGCTGGTTATAATGATTGCAGTAGACCAAAAGCCTGTTAATCAGCTTTCAATTAAAATCAGCTGTGCTGGAGCAAGGAAACCTTTAAAACCTGCAGGACAGGGGGCCTTGAGGACTGAGTTTGGGGATGCCTGTTTGAGGTTTCTCCGTATCAGTGCAGCTGATTTCCATTAATGGCTGATTAACGCGCGTTTGCTTTTGGCTTTTTTTTAATGTAACATGACCAATATTGAGTGCCTCTGTGATTTTTGAAAATTGCATTTTAAATTCAGATTATATTGCAAATGCAATTAATTGCCCAGCCCTAATCTCACGTATATCTGTATTTGAATTAGTTGTGTTTATGCAATTGAAACAATTTAACTCTCCTTTATTGGGAAGAACATAACCTTAGGTTAATTTAAAGCTGATATGTTGAAAACCCCAAGAATCAGATGGATGCAGTTTACTTCCCCTCTCCAACTTGAGCACGCCTTCAGCTTGTACCTTATCTGTATATCTTGACCTTTTCCACTTAATTTACCCACACGTTTTTCCAAGTATCCCAATACATCTATAACACAGTTGTTTGATCAATGGAACTAAAAGAAGGCTTTGCATTTTTTGGATGGTATTGTTAACAATGCACTTGTCTGTCAAAGCAAACAGAAGGTGATGTCACACTGAGTCTACCTGAACTGGAAGAAAAGGGAGAACATGACGAAGCTGCTGCCATTGCAAGGAAGTTGGAGGAAAAATATGTGAGCAGCAATGATTGTCAATCTAAACCTTGATGATTTCAAAATTTTGTTATGATTCAATCAATTCCAGGGTGGCAAATACAGAAAGGACAGCGTCCAGGACCTGGTGGACATTGGGTATGGATATGATGAAGATGATTCTTTTATTGACAACTCTGAGGCGGTGAGTTGGTTCATCAAACAAAACAAGAACTTGTTTAAGTTTAGGCTTCTTAACTACTATAATTTAGACATTTTAACAATAAATAAACCATAAAACAAATGGAAGGAAATATTCTCTAAAGAAATCGGTAATTTATTAGTTTCATTGGTTCAATTAATCTGCCTTGTGTATAACTGCACAATATTTCTGGTTTAATCTAGTATGACGAGTTGGTTCCTTCCTCCCTTACAACTGAATTTGGTGGATTCTACGTGAATTCAGGCGTACTGCACTTTCGTCAGACCTCTGAGCATGACACTGATGACCTCTCCACAGAAGAGGGAGCATCAGAGCCAACAAAAGTAGGTGGTGGACGATCCTGGGTTCCATTTTGCGAAGCAGTTTTAACAAACTCGGATTAAAATCCTCTACTCTAGATTAATCAAGCCTATACATATAAACAGAGTTTTATGGGGCCCCCAGGAACTTCGGGCCCTAGGTAATTGCCTAGTGTTGCCTAATGTTACATCCCCCGCCTGACCATGACAACAGACCACAAGAACTAGAGATTTTAATGCAGAAATGAAAATAAAAACAGAATGTGTTCAAAAGACAAACGGTGCTACAGCTGCAAAGAGGAAGGATTTTGCTTGAGTTAAGTTGCATGACGTTGACTATGGCAGGCTGTTTTTACATTTATTAAAAATACTCTCCTCTCTGTTGTTCCATTTGTAGATCTAAAATAAGATTCTTTCTGATCAAAATCCTACTCCTAGACTGAACTATATTTCCTAAGATTAAATTTTTGTAGCAGAAACTGAATTTTAGAAAGTAAAAAAAAAAAAAATCCTAGTAAGAATTAAGTTTTGTATATCTAGAAATTTTGTCATTCTGAAATGCATGTCTTTGAAGTCAAAATAAAAATGCTGATGAGTAATATTAGAAATATGGAGATCTGAAATTAATTCCTAGACATCCAGAATGTTCATTCTAGATGTGGAGAGTGACATTTAGTTTGAAATTGTCATTTAGACAAGGAAAAAAATAATTTCTTCAGATACCATCATCCCATTAAGTGGTCATTATTAGATGTCATCAGGCTCTTTCAATGGCTTCAGATTGTGCCAGTAGGTTATCACTGAATGAATCCTAACCTAAAGTACTTTCCCCCCACATAATTAATCACTGAGTAATCTGAAAATAATTTCAGTAATTCTTCATGTACTGTAAAAATAAAGAAAAATAAAACAAACTGCATGTCGCTCATATTAAACAAACCAAGAATAATCTCATGTCCTGTTAACTGAGTCGTAGAATCCTCTCCCTATAAATAGTTAATTCTGTGAAAAATGGACCTAGTGAAGGATTAATTTTTTTTTCTTGCACAAAAATGTGACCAAATCAGGAAATAAAGCGTGATTGGCTGTAAGGGGAGTCGAGACAGAGCACGCTCTGAGTTTAAGGAACAAAACCTGCTGCCAACAGGTTAGCTCTGAGGAGAATGTTGCTACGGTGGCTAAAACGGAGGTTGAGGAAACCTTTGTGAACCGGAAAACTCAGTTTCTCATATTTCAGCTTTAGAAAACTTAGTTTTCAATAAACCTATTTTATTATTTTGGGGTGGGGTCTAGAATTGCAACAAGTAATCATATTTGCGGCTAAAGTAGTCTGTGTGTGAAACAAGATTTTATAAATGAAGCTTCCAAATTTTAGACTGGAGAAGCAGACTAATTACTTTGACAGCCCTGTTTAGTAGCAGCAGTGTTTAGAGTAACCCTGAGTAAGGTATTGGAAATTAAGTTTTCTTTCCTGGAAGAATCTGAGATTGGATTGCAATTGCTCTAAAGATATGTCAGAGCGACTTGATTAGAGCACAATTAGATGTCATCTTTTCAAAAAGGAATATCACTTTTAAAAATTAGCTTTAATAAAGACAGAATCTATTTTCAGAAAGCACTAGAGATTCATTTGGGGGCTTTTTAATGTTATTGTATAAAACATTAGCTGTTCAAAGATGGCCTGCCACACACTTATTTTGAGGGATTTACATAATCTATTACTCCTATTTGTGTTGCACCTGGACGCATATGGAAAAGTGTGCAGAATGTTAAAAAAAAATAAAAAAATAAAAATTAGGAATTTTTGTCTCATTTGGTGGCAAAAACTAAATGCGTTAAAATCAAAGAGCATTTAATTTTAAATGTTTGGAAGATATGTCAATAGGCCCATCTCAATTGCTTCCTGAACTTCATCCAGCATCTGTTTCCTCTTTCATTACTGGACAGAATGATAAATCCAGGTCTGTCTCACCTTGGTAGCCATGATAATATTGGCCAGACACACCTGGGCTGTGTCAGAAGGTGTAGGCCATTTTATGAGAATGTCTTAGTGGATGGAAAAGTGGTGGACTCAGTTTCCCACACTGCACCTGGGAAAAGTGGCGATCAGCTGTGGTCACAAGAGGAGCAGATATATGCCAGGATGCTTGCAAGAGCTCTCCTTGTTAAGCATCATGTGATTTTTTTTTTTTTGCGGGCAGGGGTTAGAGCGAGAGAACAAAGAGGGCTTAGGAACCGACCAACAGTGAAAGAAAAGTAGTGATCTGTCCAAATGTCAATTAGCTGGGTTCACTATAAATTCCACTATCGTCCTTCCTCTGTATAGTGATGGTGGAGTTAGGGCAGACCTTTGGATACAGCTCTGGTTTTATCAGTCTGTTTAGTAATGAAAGATGGGGAAACAAAGATGCTGGCTGAAGTTCAGAGTATCGGAGTTGGGCATATAGCCAACTAACCGTGCCCCTCCAGTGGCCCAGCATTTGGACACAACCACAGGGCATACAACTACCGGTTAGAAAAGGAGGCATGCTTGAGGAGAGTCGGACCACCTTTCCTCTTCATTCCCTATACTAATGGGATGTGGCAACAATTGAGCCGTTGCCATGGTGAATTGCATTATCTGCATTTTAATTAGTTCCTCCTACATGCTTAAATTTGCACTGAGCTGATTGGATGCCAAGTTTAGTTATTAGATTGATATCTTCTGTCCTAAACCCAAAACTCTGTAAGGAAAATGGGGGTAGAGCTACTCGAGTATCTGCTTACTAGGGCTACCTTTTAATCTCCACTCAGTAGGAACTTCCCTTGAAAAGAGAGGCCGTATTATCCTTTGGAAAAGTCTTACCCTCCACATATTCTCTGCAGTGGGATTTGACCTCTATAATTGAATGTTAATACAGAACTTTTCTGAACCTTATCAGAAACGTAAACTTGACTGTGAGCAAGTTGAATCAGAGAAACGGCGTAAAGCGCTCGGAGAAATGGAAACCAACTTAAAATTGAGGTAAGCTGGCCCAGAATAACACTACTCTTGTTTAGAAGTTTGTTTTATTGGGTTTGAAAACATTTGACTTGAATCTCATAAGACTGTCCACTCTGTAGCACTGTGTCCAAAGTAAGTGTGGATGATGTAAAGATCAAAAAGAAGAAAAAGGCTGCAAAAACACTGAGTGTCACCAGCATGTTGAAAAAGTTTCAGCGTGAGAAGGAAAGGGAGCGGCAGAACATGGAGAAGGCTAATCGAATGATGGCTGCTGTTACAGATCCAACATCCTCCATGTTTCCAGCAGATGCAGCAGGAGGAGGGGGTTCTGGTCTGACAGACCCTCTGCTCAGTTTGATCGGCTCCACTAATGATCATGCATTAATCCAAGCAGCCAGCACAGTGGATTTTGATATAGATTTGGACTCTTTGTTGGAGGTCAGTGAAGAGAATTTGTCACCAAAATCTCTTCCTCAAACCGCTGCTGAAACGCAGTTCATAAAAGCCAGATCTGAGCTCAACGTCCAGCAAAATATTAATTCTGAACCTGAATCCAAATGTTCAACTGAAACGGTCAACCTGCAGCCGCAGCCTGAAGCAGAGCAACTTCAACTCCAGGCTGAACCTGCTCACGTGGTGCCGTCTCAGTGTACCCTGCTGCCTGAGGGACTTCCCCAAGGGCTGGAGCACAGCATTAGGAACCTTGTTATGGTAAGGTTTGCTTTATTTATTTTTTTCCTCCCTCATTATGTTTTTTTTTTTTTTTTTTTTTAATATATCTTAATCTTTGATGCATTTTTTACTTTAACTTTGTCCCTTTTCATTACTGCAATACTGTTTTTGTTTTTTTGTCCTCATTCAGAGTTTTAAGGTTTATATTATTTAGACGGCTTCTAATGAAGTTAGTATTCAATAGAAAGAAGTGCGACACAAAATACTTTAAAGCATTTTTTTTTTTTTTCCCCCAGGCTGCTAAGACATCAGAGGGGGAATCAAAACTCAAGTTCTTCACTCCAGATATCAACTCAATTCTGCTTGAGTAAGTTAATCTACAACAAATGTGATATTGTATACTATTTCACCAAAATTAATCTTACAAAAAGAAGTATAAACAGCCATAAAAATGTATAGTCTGTTACCCTCTACCTGAGCTAATAAATGCTCTAAAGCAGGCTACACCAATGTGGTGCCCATGGGCACCAAGGGACCCTCAAGGTCCACATGAGGTGCCCTCAGTGTTCTGAAAACAGAACTCACCAGTGAGCTAAGATTGAAATTTTACTTTATTTCGTTGCACTTTTTTTGTAATCATTTATAGAGATTTTCATCATAATCATGAAAGTTGCTCTCAGCCTTAAAAAAAGATGGTGACCCTTCCTCTAAAGGTTTTGTTAAGATGCTTGTAGACGATGTAAATGGTAATTGCTTAACTGCTGGCCTCTTTAAAATTTAAGAGAAACTTTAAATTTACTAACATCAGTAATCTTGTTATGTAGAGTAGAATAACACAATTGAATTTAATAGTGATTTATTTTATGATCAGAAACTTCTATAAATG
>NW_015150731.1:69600-73717 GCF_000732505.1 Cyprinodon variegatus
GACATTTTCACCAGACGTTGGTAACAATCCCTGCAATCCAAACGTACAAAGAAATTGAGCCATAGATGTCCAGAAATGAAGTTATGTTTAATAAATTGGAATGGTAGAACCTCTAGAAATATATTTACTGAGGAAAAATGGTGAGTTCAATACTTATTTTACCCACTGTATCAATTGGCATGGCTTTTATTTATTGGCCCACTATCAGTCCGCCACATAGGTGCAGAACACAGTCTCAACAGGGGGAAGATGATGGCGTTGTGGAGCTCAGTCTGAGCAGATGTCTTGTCTCACTTCTGTTTGTCGTGTATCCTTCCGCCGGCTGTATGAACTGCTTTTGCTGGCCAGGCAAATTTCAAGGCATTGTTCATTTCATTCTATGTCAATATTGTTTACTCTTTCCTTTTGATTTAATTGAGCTTGTTTACTACAGCTGAGATGAGGAGCTGTAAGGAGCCCAAGCAGGTGCGCTGTAATTGTATATAAACATCAAGACTATTTCGTACTTATCACCTTTTTATTTTTCATCACAGAACATTACATAAAACTTCCCAAAACCCTGATCTATTCCTTTAGGCAGTTGATATTAAAATATGACTTTATGATAAATAAGCGAACCTCAAAAATTGCATTGACTGAAGTTCTCCATTTAACTAAGCGTTTTCATACAGCTGATCCCATTTTCCTTTCGACATAAAATTTCTAATTATTAATTATTACACATTTACATTAAACTGGTAAAGTAGTCAAACTTTAATCACAGATCAATTCATTTTAGTCTGACAAATTTAAAGTTAAGTAGTGCTCAGCTTCTGATTGTTTCACCCTAGTATTGAGCTGCAGTGTCAGGAGCAGAGCAGCACCCAGCTTCGCTCAAAGGTCTACAAGCATCTGTCCTCTTTCATGCCTTGCAGCAAAGACACTCTGCTGAAACGAGTAAAAAAACTGATGATCAGACATGAAGTGAGTCTCCTTTATTTTTTTTAATCAGATTTCTTTGAGTGGTGTGGGGTTTTTGACTATTTGTTTTTTAAGGAGGATAAACTGCAGAAACTAAAAGAGGCTATTGAAAGATCAATGCCAGAGCAGATGGCTGACTTTCAGGAAAGCTGTAAAGCGTACGAGCAGGCAAAGACTTTAAAGTAAGTTCTTTGGCATTTTTCTAATGAGATGGTTGCCAGAATCAAATCTTCAAAGTGCATTTTTAAGCTATCAATTTATGTGTACTACCTCTCATGCTTGCTTCACTCCTTTTGTCAATTTAGGGTAGCTGTTCAAATATTTAGTTGCTAAATCCTAACAGCCTGTCTTAGCTTTTTAAACGGACTGAACCAGTCTGTTTATAAATGGCTAAAAATTAAAATGGACAAACTTCTGTATAAATGTGTTACTGGAGGCCTAGCACATTTACTTGTATTTCCATTCCTGCTTTAGGGAAATTGAGGAAGAAAATGTTGAGGAGAAAAGTGGGAGAAAAAGTGGTCCAAAAAAGTTGTTCAAATGGAATCAGGAGATCAGGTGGGGTGTAACACAGAATATCTTTACTGAAAGTTTCAATACTGACCTAATGGAAAAAAAAATTTTTTTCCTTATTGTAACACTTGTTTCCATAACATGCAGGGATTGCTTGGATCAGTTATTGAGAGAGAAAATTGCTAAATGCCAAAAGGAGGGGAAAGATGGGCATGAGCTTGAAGAGTACCTTAAAACTATGCTTGATAATGAAGTAAAACCCCTCTGGCCTAAAGGATGGATGCAGTCAAGGTATGCTGCCATTTAAATCCTTGATGTATCTAAAGAAAATAAAGTTTACCTCTTATTTCAGGGTACTGGTGAGGGAGAGCAAGAAGTTGTCAGGCCTTTTCTCTTCTTCCCAGTAAGTTTTATCATCTAGCAAAATGTGGTTTGGATTGTAGTTGATCTTTTGTAATAATTAAACTGTTTGTGTGCAAAGTGTGAACAAGGCCAAGAGTTTTCAAACTCAAAAGCGTCAGTCTTGTGTTGGTGGAGCTTCAAAATCTACTGATGGGTGCAGGAGTCTTCAGGGAGACGAAGAACTGAAGGTGAAATCTGGCTTATCTGTCTCATCACCTTCAAAGGCAGACACACCTCCAGAGAACGCCACATCCTCCTCTGGTCATTCCCTGCTTGATATCCTTGCTGACCAGGCGCTGGCTCGTGAACAGCCGCTTACTCTTTCAAGGGACTACTTGGCATCTGCCGTTTTCAAACCCTTGGGCTTTGGTTTGGGTGATATAAATCCCACTCTCCCCCCTCCACCACCTCACCCCAGCCCAATCGATTTTCCTGAAAGTCGGGTAACCTTGCCGGAGCTATCGCTGGTTGGAGACGGGAGATCTTAAGGAGCCTCCCAACTCTGAAACGGACAGATTTCATTTGAATATAATCGTATGGCCTGCTGATCCAACATGATTCCTGAAGCATTGTTCAGGCTCGATCGAGTTGTTAAGGATGGAGGATACTTTTGTTGGAGGATACTTTTGTTGGTTTACAGTTCTAAGGTACAGATGAAAAATGTTTCTTCTAGTGCTCTTGCAAAGCTTGTATTTACCCTTATTAAAGATAAATAAAGCTCCATATGTAAATGAGACATTTAATCCAAGGCCTGAAAGATGCAAACTAACATGCACTACATGAGCTGGTTGTGCCATCCTTGGGGGGCCACGGGGTAATCTTCATTTTTCTCACTCCACGCAAAGTTTAAGTATCTGTTTCTAGATCATTGTATGTAAAATCATGGTGCTCATCAACAGTTTTTGCTCTGAAGCCCCTGTCATACCTTGACAATTTAGCCAGCGTATGCAGAGGTCCCAAATCTAAAACTCTGGCATATGCTCAACTTTCTAGGTATTTTTTTCAATTGTGGGCGTATATATGGAGTATTCATAACAAATCCAGAACTTATGTCCAACAACAGCCTAACTTATGCATAGCACAAGCAGCCTAATGCCCATGAAATGTCACAAGCCAATGTCCTGAGGGGGGTCAGCAATGCACCTGGCCTCCATAAAAAGATTTTTTTAGATTGTGGTATTAACCTAGCTGCTGTTGAAATGAAAAGAAAAAGGTTTGCAGCTGTTTTTTATGAAATCTTTTACCCATTGGTCAGGAGGGTTTCATTCAAAAGACTTTATTCTACCAATCTGGAGGTATGAAATCGTTGGTAAATTTAACCTAGTGTCACCAAAAACCACAGCAAAGGCAGGTTAGTTGGGTTTTTTTTCCTTTTAAACTGAAACAATTTAAGGTCATTTTTAATCAAACTAAGTAGGACAAATATAACGAAACAGATTGGCTTGGGTAAGGTAGAGGTATGTAATGTACTCCAGACATTTATGAAAACATTACTGTAAAGGTATAGTGGAGGATGTTCGTTTTTTGGGGTGGATCATTAAGTAAATGGTGCTCCTAATTGTTAATGATTCTGTGACATGTTTATGTAAGGCTGGCCTATGTGCTTGTCCCCATTTTCACTTACTGGTGGTGAGTCTGACATAGTGGAAAAATTGGCTTAATATTATTTCGGAAAGTAAGCTTGTACTTTTAAACCGCATGCACAAGGAGAAATGGGCTTGCATGCTCTTGAATGCGTTTAATAGGCTTCCCACTTTTGGGAGCGGGTACAGGGCTGTGGATTTTATTTTTAAATTGGAGAGGGCAGGTCTTCTAAAAAATTGGAAAAATCCTCCATTATACCTAACATCCAAAAGCAGAATGAACATTTAAACATTTAATTTTTGAGCAAAACAGTCATATAGTCAATGTACCTCACCAAATGGCTCTTTTGAAAGCAAATTATTTTTCTTTTAGGATACAACTTTAGATACAGGTGTTTATCATGAACATGAAAAAGTTGTTCCATTAAAGCAATCCTTTAAAAAAATCATAAACTGATTATTTTTAAAGTGTTTTGATAATTATAACTGGCAACTAATAAAAACAATCCAAACTCGGTATCTCAGAAAATTAGGATATTAAAGATGGTGTCACAATGTAATCTGGTAATTAACCCCACACCTTTTCACCAGAGATGGGAAGTAACGAAGTACAAATACTTTGTTACTGTACTCAAGTAGATTTTTCTGATATTTTTACT
>NW_015150731.1:74751-132879 GCF_000732505.1 Cyprinodon variegatus
ATATATATATATATATATATATATATATACAGTATATATATATATATATATATATATATATAAATGAGAAGGGGAAGAGCTGCATGGTGTTTGAGGGCTTTCACTTTTTAAAATCAGAGTAGATCTTTACCATTTGTGCCCACTGAGTTTTGACACGGCTCAAAAATCACTTAATATGATGCAGTTGATGCATAAACCTCCAGCTTTATTGTAGCTCATACATTATTGAATAACAAAAATCTAATGGGTAAAATGTTTTTGTGTTTTATCTACTCCCAAGTCGTGTCTTTACCAGAGAAGATGCATCTGGGTGATGAGATTTGTGATGCGATTAATATGCAGTACAGTGATTGGGAGGTATGGCTGTGTTAAATGACACCCGTGTGAAACTTGTGTTGGTGTCTTGGGGCCCATTTCAAGAAGCAGGTTTAACAAATTCAGATTCAAATCTAAATTGATCTAGCCTAAAGTTGAGAACTCTGAGTGTTTGGTTTCACAACCGCTGCTATCAATTAGCAAATCAATTTTTAACTAGGTCCACTCAAAGTGCATGCGCAACAGGTATGAAAAGCCATTATCATTGGAGCACCAATTCGATGAGTCACCATGCCAACAGGCAACAGGAAGTGCCTAATTCACCCCACTGGAACTAGAGATTTTAATGCAAAACAAGAAGGAAAAAAAAAAAAGGGACAATGTGTTTAAAAGACGTAGAAACAGCACTTCAGCTACAAAGGAGAAGATTGTTGCTCGAGTTAATTCATACATTTATTTGAAGTGGGCCGTTTTTACATTTATTAAAAGCACTCTCCTCTCTGTCTTTTCCATTTGTAGATCACTAAAATTAATTATTTCTGATCAAAACCACACTCCTTAGACTGGACTATAATATATTTTATAAATTACAAAATTATACTATTAAGAATTAAGTTTTATATATCTAGAAATGTTAAGTCATTTTAAGTGGCCATTCTGACTTTTATCAGCTTGACTGTAAATGCATTTATATGTGAAGATTTTTTCATAGTTAAAATAATACAGATGCTGACCAGTAATATTAGGAATATGGAGATCTGAAATTAATTTCTAGACAACCTAATGTTTATTCTAGATATGGAGAGTGACATTTTGTTTGAAATGGTAATTTAGACAAAACCTTTTTTTTTTTTCAAAATGGCTTGCCACAGGATATTGTGAATGATGATTATTTCTTGAATAGATCAATACCATACCAACTGTATTTATGAAGCACTTTATACACTGACAAGACCAAGACAAGTGCTGTACAATCATAAAATACAATGCAATTATAAAAAGGTATTTAAGTGAAAATTAAGTCTTAAAACATTGTTCTAATATGTAAAACCTGTGCATCATCTCATTTGTCCCTCCTCATTTTGATTCAGTCTTCTTTTACACAGTAAGGTGGCTGTTTGCAGCTGCGCTTCAGATGTTATCATCCCAATAAATGGTTGTGATTGGCGGCTATCAGTCCCATAGGAGGGCTTCAGATTGTGCAAGTAGGCACAATAGCTTGTTATGGAGTGAATCCTAATCCTAACTCTAAAGTAATTCCTTTTCGCTCATGGAATTTGTTTGATCCTAAAATAATTTCAGTAGTTCTTCATTTACTGTTTATATAGCTAAATAAAAATAAAACAATCTGCTTCTCGCTCATATTAAACAAACTTATGACAAAAAAACTGACTAAATCAGGAAATAAAACAACATGCTTTGTTGTAGGGAGAGTGGAGACAGAGGAAACTGAGTTCACTAAAGAAAACCTGCTATCGACCAGGTTAGCTCTGAAGAGAATGTTGCTACAGTGACTGAAACAGAGTTTGACTAAACTCTCTTTGTGAATTGGAAAAGTCAGAGTTTCCCGGTTTTCAGGTTTAGAAGACTTAGAGTTTTCGGTAAACCTGCTTCATGAAACGAACCCTTGGTGTCTTTTTTTAACCAATCACCGTGAGACTTGTTTTTTCCTCTTTGTATTTCTGCAAGATTAGTTTTTGTTCCTCAGAGGACACATACGGCGTTCTCCATTCTGTGCTCCGCCCCTTTATAGGGGTGTGTTCACAGATTCATGATTAGTTGGGTCTACTGTAGTTAGTGAGTTGATAACCAGGTTTGGGGTACTGCTTGGCCTGATTACCATTTTTGTGGATACCTTAAACTGGATAGGCTTGGAGTAACCTGAAAGAATGAGCTCATGTTGTTGTACGGACCTCTGGTGTTGGTCCACTGTTTTTTCTGAGCTCTAATATCAATGCAGCGGTCTTCCTTGGAGGTTTTAGAGCACTCCATGCCCCTTGCTGCTGACCAACTTTATGGACATGCAGATTTCATTTTCCAACAGGACTTGGCACCATCACACAACATTACCATGGACCATGGTATCCCTGTTTTTAATTGGTTAGCAAACTAACCTGACCTTACCCCATAGACAATCAATAGCAGGGATCTCCAATAAGATCTACCGTCCTGCAGATTTAAGATGCATCTCTGCTCCAATCAATCAAATTAAATGACTGAATTACCACTTCAGCATGCCATCAACTTTGGCAGAGGCCTATTAACAAGCCAGTCATTTAGCAGAGATTGAGCAGGGATTTATCTAAAGCCTGCTGGACGGTAGATCTTAAGGCCTATTTTTGGAGGCCCCTGATCTGCATGGTATTGTGAAGAGGAAGATGTGATACACCAGACCTAACAATGCAGAATAGCTGAAGGTCACTATCAGAGCAACCAGGGCATCATCATAATGTCTAAGCAGTACCACAGACTAATCAACCCCATGCCACATCGCATTACTGCAGGAATAAAAGCAAAAGGAGCCTCTACTAAGTGTTGAGTGCCGTACATGTTAATACTCCTACATATTTAGTTGGTCAACATTTCAAGAAATCTTTTTTTTTGTCTAATTTTCTTAGACTTAATTTGCAGCTTTCCTTAGCTGTCAGTTATAATCACCAAATTAAAAGAAACACTTGAAATATATCAGTATTAGCGCAGTATGGTTATAATGAATAAATATGATATACAAGTTTAAACTATTGAGTGGGATTACTAAAAAAAAAACAACTTTTTCATGATATTCTAATTTTATGACCAGGTGGGCTTCCATTCCAATAGTTGGACATGGAAAACAAAGATGATGGATCTTCTGGAATGTATTTCCCAAATCGGGATCAGTCCAAACCAAACAGTCATGAATCAGACTGTGTTCCTTCAGCTTTCAGAGTCCATTTATCCAGTAAACAAGAGGGACAATCAGTAAGAAACCTCCTCTGTAGCTGTTTGTAGTTCCTATAAGAAAGAGCATAATTAAAGTAAAATACCTATTTTTACAAACCTGAAATTCTTAGCAGGAAAAAAAATTTAATTTCAAGAATAAAACATTCAATAAAATTCTTATTGTAAACCTACCACTTCCTTCTAATGGTTGATGGTTTGTTTTTGCCTCATGATCTTTCATTGGTCGCTCTATTTGATAAGTAGGTTCTTGATTCCCTATAGAGGAGAAAAAAGGCTTTTAGACATTATGGATATAAAATCTATAACCCAAAGCTTTTAGGGTTATGGACTTTGTTTGCTGTAAACTCTCTATAACCACAAACTATGAAAAATCGTCTACTCACCAAATACTTGCCATGATTTTAATTTGTGTTCATTTTAAATGCAATGAGACAAGAATAAAATAACAGTCTATCCGGTGGAAAATCTCCAACATGGGTTGCAAAGAATTTCTTTTTCTGAATTATAAAAGGTTTAACTAATATTTTTATATGTATTCAATTAATAATTCAAATATCAGGGCTTATGATTAATGCTTTAAATTTGTAATAGCAAATTATTCTTAAATTGGACATTACCATTTTTCCTAAAGGGAAAGACTTGGACTACATAATTTAATGTTTGAACAGACCACACAATACTGGTAAAATTCAAGGTTCATTCCGTTTATGTCAAATTGTTACCTGCAAGTATTATTATATAGTAAGTATTAAAATGCTGGAATATATATATATATATATATATATATAAAATTTTTAGCTCAAAACCTCGCATTGTTTGCATATAGCGGCATTATTAGCTAATCTGGTTAGAATAACTGAATGCTACACATTTCAGACTTTAATTTATAAAATCAATTTACCTTGTCTCTTGTTATTCAAACGGTGTATTTGTAATAAAATTCTAAACATTCCAGTTCTGCTTGTGAGGCTCTCTTCAATGAGATTGTTTTAAAAGATGAGCTTTACTCACAGATGACCACTGCAGTGAGGTTTTGAGATGTCTCCACTGGAGGTTGCTGGGGTCCTGCAGGTCGCAGATCTAACTTGGCCTCACACCAGTACTGACTTCCATTGTCTCCTCTGGAGGGAATGATGTTCAGAGTGAAGCTTTCATTTACTGGCTTCTTCTCTACTTTGCTGTCAGACTGGAGCTGACCCAGTGGGGTATGTCCCCTGTAGAAGGTCACCATGAGCTTTGCCACTGGTGCAACATCCTGAACTGTGCACTGCAGAGTGTACTGATGCTGCTCCACCATAGGGCCGGTGTGATTCAGAAACTGGATGGAGACTCTTTTTGGTGGGTCTATAATGGCAGGGATAGGTCATTTACCTTAAAGTGTCACATTGTTCTCACATGTTAAAATTAAATGGTAACTTACTGTAGACTATGGAAGGAAGAGAAATGTTGCACGGCCCTCTCAGGTCAGAGGCTGCATAACATACAAGGTCGATGCTCCACTGAGTCACACTCTCCACACTCCACACCAAAAAACTATCAGTAGTGGGCTCTGTTAATCCCTGTGTTGGCATAAAGTTACAAATATAAAAAACTAAGGAGCTTTTTTTAGAGAGAGAGGTGGAACACAGTATCTGTCACTGCTGCAGTTCTGTGTTATCTTTCATCCAGATGTTTCCTTTCTCTCTGCAAATTCTAACCTCATTTAGACATGCAAGCTAAATCCTTACCTTACTGGAAAATAAAAATGTCAAAGCAAATTCCACACATCAGATACATTTTTAAAGTACAGTTCTGTAAAAATGCCATGGCTTCATTTCAATATTTCAGGAGATTACAAAGATAACCAGAGTAAATACAAAATCTCCATATGATACATTCATTAAGAGCCAAAGTTCTCTCTTTGTCTTGACAAAAAGACATTTCCCCTGAAACTACTGTAACTACTGGTTGCACCACCCTTGTTTTAAAAATAGTCTCACTGGTAATGAGGATTCTAAATCACTGTGGACTGCAGGAATTTAGTAGCATTGTTTAAACTCAGCCCACTGTAAGGTTATTTCAGCATAACTGGTCCCTTGAAGGCCCTGTTATGTCTACTTAAATCTGCGCTTTAAATAGAACATGCTAAAACATTTAGGCTTTTTTAGACATTGAGATTGACTTGTTGATGTGTTTTGGATTATTATTATTGTGCATGAACCCTAGCATGCTTAAATTAACTGAAAATGTTAGTTCAGCTTTCATAGTTTTCTGGTAGACAATAAAAATTAATTCTTCATTTAATCAAAGCATGCCATGATGATCCTGTAGGAGCAGTTCAGGGGGTCTAATGTTAACCACTGTATCAGATGAAACGGGAAGGAGTTGGCCCTGCAACCAGAGGGTTGTCAGATTAAGTCCTTGTTCCGACCTTGTTGCGGAATGACTCAATGTATTCCGCCATTTACACAAAACTCCATAGGATGTTTTTAAGTTTTGTATGTCAAATTATTTGGCAAATATGACTTTTGAGGTCTGTTTTTAATTGGAACCCTCCAATGAATAGCTTTCATTATATTTTAAATCATGATCACTGACCTTAACTGAGGCAAGTAAGGCCTCGGTTGAGACCTCCTTTCTGATTTGGGTTTTATTTGCTTTTGGAGTACCAAGTTGTTTTGGCATATTTGTATTCAATTATGTTATGATTATTAGAACTATGGTGTCTGGAGAAATAGATTTATAGTTTGTTGAATAATTTATCTTTAAAAGTTTGAAGATATGAGAGCTGTCTGTGATTAGACTCATGGTGCTTTTGTTTTAATTGCAAAAACCAAAAAGCTTGTTTTTATCTGTAAACAGCAGTATAGATGCTAATCCTTGAGTCTGCCTTAAACCTAAACCTCTATAAAAACAAATCAACTACAGCTATATATTTACCATTATATCATTGTTTGCTCATCAGATTTTTCACTTTTAAAATAATGTATTCTGAGGTTGTTCTGAAATTAAAACTCCTGAGGTACAACCTAAATTTATGATAGCAATTGTGTATTGTCTATACAGCATGATATTTTACCCCTTTTTTTTTTTTTTCTTACCGGATTAGATAACCAGCCCAGTAAAAAGTGGTCTTTGCTTGGGTTGGAGCAGGTTGCTTCTGCAGGATCTCCAAACCTAAAACATTAGAGTTTCTTGAAATGGTTGGAAATAATAGTTTCCTTTAAGAGCTGCAGAAGAACTGTGCCCTTTCCAGTCATACCTGACGACAAGAGCTGAAGGTGAAATCATCAGATTGCAGTCAACTTGGGCCCTCGACTCAGCAAAGCTGACTGCGGAAGTGGGAGGCGGCAAGCGGACAGATGGGAAAAGGAGGTGTGGAAGAAGTGAATCAGGAGTAATGAAAGGAGACGAGGTAGCTGAAATAAAACAGAGCAAGAGAAAATATGAGATAAGTCACACTCATACAGTACAGAAATCAAAGAGAGAAATTATCTAAAATTTTTGATTGTTTTGTCAAATTTTTCAAACCCCAAAGTGGACAAAACATCATACATCCAGCCATTTTCTGACACGCTTATCCTTGCTGGGTTCGGGAGGGGTACTGGTGCCTATCTCCAGCTGTTATGGGCGAGAAGCGGGGTACACCCTGAACAGGTCACCAGTCCATCGCAAGGCAACACAGAGACAAACAGGACAAACAACCATTCACGCACACACTCACACCTAAGGAGAATTTAGAGAAGCTAATTCACCTAACAGTCATGTTTTTGGACTGTGGAAGGAAGCCGGAGTACCCGGAGAGAACCCCCACTTATTCAGGGTGAACATGCAAACTCCATGCAGAAAAAAACCCTGGGCCGGGAATGAAAGCCGGAACCTCCTTGCTTGAAGGCAGCAGTGCTACCCACTGCACCACTCTGCAGCCTAAAAAAAACATTATACACCGTTTATAAATTAATTCAACATTCTAACCTAAAGGTTAATCTGTTAAAAGTATAAGTGTGCTGGTATGAGCAGAATGGTGAAGTCCAACCATTTGGATGGACTTTCTTCATATAGGAAACTGGTTCTGTGTCCCAGAGATGAAAGTTTTCTGGTGTGAAATGTTTGAGTCAACCACATAAAAGCAAAACACCTTGTGAAGACCTTGATATAATTCTGAAGAGAGTCTCTACAGTGAAACCTGTCCTGTATCAATGCGGGCTGAAAGGCCACTCAGCGAGGAAGAAGCAATTAGTCAGGAAGCAACACAATGCTACATTAGTTTGCAAATGACTGGGATAAATACTTCACATTGGGGAGACATGGGCTGTAGTTTCACTGAACAAAAAAAAACCCACATTTGGCCATGACAACGTTACATTTGGAGAAGTAAAACAAACGTCAGCTGAAGTACAAGGGGGGCAGGATTGTGCAATCAAAGTCACAAAACAAGCTTAAATTGGAATCTCACTGTATTATTCAATCGTGTGGAATCATTAGAAAAATCATCTCGATAGATCAGCAAAAGGGGTTGGGAAGAAACTAGACTGAAATAAACAATGCCAGTACCTCGTTTGTACTCCAAACGAGGTAAAAAGGTTTAAGGTCAAAACGGTAAATAACACAGAGCTCTGATTTCAGTCCCAGTGCAAATTTAAGGACAGAACTAAGGTGAATGAGGGGTGAGGGGACAAACCCCTTCTTCCAGGAGGAATGGGCCAAGAATAAAGCAAATGAAAAGAAGTCTAAATGTTTCTCAGAAGTCTTACGGATTAAAGACAAATCTGGTTCTCAATAATAATCTAGTTTAAAGTCCAACACACTGGGAAAAGTTATCAACCAAAAGTATACATGACTGTCAGATTTTCCATTATCGAAGTCTTTGTAATATATTAAGCATGAACACATGTTCATTCCCTGAATACAACAATCCACTTCTCAGTCTATTTATCTTGGCATTATGAGGCATGACCTCAGAAATCTCTTGCCTTTGCGTAATGCAGGCCAGGGTCAAACAAATGTTGCCATGTAGTGAAATATAACCCATTCTGTTAATCTGTTGTAAACCATTGTTTCTTCACACACTGAATACACCCAGCATGTTCCTCCGAGGAAGGAAGGACACCCTGCCCAAGTCAAAAGAACCTACTCCTCTTTTTGAATTGACCATTGTTTCAGTGAACCCCGAGGCTGGTCTCCTATCTGATGATCTCAGCCGCAGGAGACCTGCTGGCTGTCAAACGTATTGTTGTGGTTCCCTCTTTGCCAGCCTACAGGCAGAAGGTCTCCCCTAGACAGCTGAAATTTCAAACTACCACTTAAAAAAAGGAATTACACTTTTAAACGTAAATTTAAATAATTAGTGATGCTATAGTGATTGGGTTTCTTTCTAAATTAACCTGAAATTTTAAACTGAAAGTGCTCTCTCTTATGATAAGTATAAATTTTTCATTACAGCAAGTGTTGTAAGGTGAGTAGTTTTTAAAACCTTTTTCTTACGCTATTATTTTAGATCCATTTATACTGTTTTGCAATTCTAAAGCAACTAAAAATGTTTCGATATTAATATTCTAAATAGAAAATCTAAATTTGTTTAGAAATTTGTCTATTGATTAATTCAAATAAATGTTCCAATATAACCTTTAATTCCTTTGTTCTATTAATCTTTCCCCAAAATCTAGTGTTAAAGTTTAGATATGTTCAAATTTAGTTAGACTGCAGTTATACATCCATGCATATCAGCACAGTTGCAGATATTGGGGAGATAGCTGTTAGGAGTGTTGGCCTAGTGCAGCGGTTACCAACCTTTTTACAGTTGAGGGCTAATTCAGGGATACTGAGTCACAGGAAGGGCTACCAATACTGAACTATAAATTGCAAGGGTCAACGTTCACCTCAACTTCATACATTATAAACATATCTTTATCGTTTCTTTCAATTTAGACATTTTCATTTTGAAATCTCTATAAATGCTTAAATGCCATATATGATTAAATGATGAAATGTTCTATAACTGATTTAAAAAAAAAAGAGCAACAGAATGCAATGAAATTGCAAACGTAGCTCACTGTTGAGTCGTTCTATTTTCAGAAGACTCTAAGGGCACCCTTTGTAGTCCTTGAGGGCCCCTTGGTGCCCGCGGGCACCATGTTGGTGACCCCTGGCCTAGTGGGTTAGAGCAGTGCGCTTGTGCTCTGAGAAATTTGCAAGTATCTGGTACGATCCTCCACTCTGGGTTAACCCCTGATTGCTCCCTGGGCGCCGCACAATAGCAGCCCACTGCTCCCCAAGGGGAATTGTCAAAATGCAGAGAACGAATTTCCCCATTGTGGGACAATAAAGGGATTTATGTACTACCAATGTGCTACTAGTTGTGAGCTTTAGTTCTTCAGTCTGCTCAAAACCCATATAAAGTATATGCAGCTTATCAGTTTATTTGCAATCACCTGTTATGAAGGTGTGCACCTTACTTAATCTTTTTCATCCAACAAACTAAAATAAAATTTCTATACCCTGACCTTGTTCATGTAAGGAAATACTTATCATAACACTCTTCCCTAGGTCATTTAACTCACCTGAACCAATGAGGTGAATCAGCAGAAGCATTAGCGTCCATCCAGCTGCACACATCCTCCCCTGGTTTTCCTCACCTTCTGTTCAAAGGATAAAATATAGACACTTTGATTCTTAGAGTCTGATGCTTAATGCTGGCCTGGCCACAGACTGGGAGCTCTGAGAAAACAAAAGGGGTACTTCAAGCTTTTATGAAAATGTGGGTGTGTGTTTGTGTGTACTTGTTCTGCACTGATGATCAAGCAGTTCCTTTGCTCTGGGCCCTGAAAGCCACCCTGGGCGTTCTCTGTTGGTATATCAGAAGAGGAAGGAAGGGAGGGTCAAGAATAATCCAGTGTAATGCTGCAGCGTCAAGAGGAGGAATCAAGTTTGTCTGAGTGTGTTTGTTTCTGATTAACTTGAATGGACTGCTGATCAGCTCATAATACCAACAAATATTTGGATGTAAGTACTCTCATTCTGCTAAGAAATTGGATTTTAAAAATTACATGACCCTGTTTAAAACAGTAAAGAAAAAAAAAATTCCAGAATGGAGAAGCTTAATTCAGCACAAAATATTTCTCTATCTTAAACCAGTCACTGGTGTCAAAAATCTAATAGCTCACTTGTGTTCTTTTGAAACAGGGGCTCTCAGTGCTTGATATGTACAGGGCCTTGTCAAAATATTCATCCCCCTTGAACTTTTTGACCTTTTGCCACATTTCAGGGTTCAAACATGAAGATATGAAATTGTAATTTTTTATTACAAATTAACAAGTGGGAAAACTAAACTAAAAAAAAAAAATGGTTGTGCAAAATGATTCAGCCCCCTTGAGTTAATAGCTACCTAGTAGCGCCACCTTTTGCTGCGACTACAGCTGCAAGTCACTTGGGGTCAGTCTCTATCAGTTTTGCACATCAAGAAACTGAAATTTTCGATTAGATTCAGGTCTGGACTTTGACTAGGCCATTCTAACTCCTGGATATGTTTATTTGCAAACCATTTCATTCTAGATTTTGCTTTATGTTTAAATTCTTGTTGGAGGATAGATCTCCATCCCATTCTCAGGTCTTTTGCAGACTCCAACAAGTTTTCTTCCAGAATGGTCCTGTATTTGGCTCCATCCACCTTCCCATCAATTTTAATCATCTTCGCTATCCTTACTGAGGAAAAGCAGGCCCAAATTATGATGCTGCCACCACCATGTTTGACATTGAGGATGGTGTGTTCAGGGTGATGAACTGTGTTTCTCTTACACCAAACATAACATTTTACATTGTTGCCAGAAAGTTCGATTTGGGTTTCATCTGACCAGAGCACCTTCTTCCACCTGCTTGCTGTGTCTCCTCGGTGGGTTGTGGTAAACTTTAAATCATACTTTCTATGAATATCTTTAAGAAATGTCTTTCTACCATAAAGGCAAGATTTGTGCAGTACTATACGGCTAGGGCGAAAAAGAAGAGTTGATATCTGGGCACACTTCAAATATGACACTAAGGACAACAAGACAGCCTACAAACCGTGTGGAGCCAAAATATCCGGAAAAAACACCACCAACTTGAAACGGCATTTGCAGACGACTCATCCAGAGATACATGCGAAGGTAAGCATACAAGCTAAGCATACAAGGTTATTTTTTATTTGATTAACCGCCGTGTTTGCGCTAAACTTTCAGGGAGCAAAGCCACAGTTAATCTTCTTGAAATTCAAAATAAAATACATGTTTTGTATCTGTAACTGTTCAATCTGTGTCTAAATCTAGATAGATACTTTATTGATCCCTAAGGGGAAATTCAAGTCTACGTCAAATCTAGACTGAGACTAAACTAAGACTAAAAGACTTAAGACTAGACTAAGACTAAAACTCTTTTGACATTTAGTCGACAAAAACTAGACTAAGACTAAAAGATTTCAGATGACTAAAATATGACTAAAACTAAATGGTGTGTTATTCAAAAGACTAAGACTAAATCAGAATTTGCTGTCAAAATTAACACTGGTTTACGGTTATGGAGAAGGAGTTTGATCCAGGAGAAGCTGAGTATCCCAATGAGAGGAGGCTGGCAGGAGAGATTATGTGAGACATAGGCCCCGTCCACACGAAGTCAAACCCTGGCCTAAATTCACTAATTTTTCACCAAACCAGCCTCTCATCCATACGAAGCCAGCGTTTCGGGGGTCTGGAAACAATCTTTTTTTTTATTAAGCCTTCAGAGTGGGAAGATTTTGAAACGCCGTTTTCACGGTTCCATCTTTAAGCTCTGACCGCATTTTTTTTCTTGCACGCATGCGTCACAGCGTCGCCTCTAAACACGCATGCGCGACACAGTATCACAACAACAATGGCGCCGTACTGTGTTGAATGGTTGCTGCTCATGCTACTCACCCTGCTGTCGGGCTTACAACAGAATCTTCTTCTTCTGGAATATCTCCAGGAAGAACAGAGCAATATAGACAACATAGTTCAGCACCTGAATTTGACTTAACCACGAAACCAGGCGGATATAACTGCGCATACCCAACATTTCGTTGCCTGTTTTCACCTATTTTTGCTTTGGCACCACAGCGCCACTTACAGGCCTGGCATACATTTTGCAGCGTTTTCATGCATTCATGTGGTCGATCACATTTATTTTACGTCTCCCTCTTTAAGACAAACGTTCTGGAAAATATTAGCGTTTCGTGTTCGTTTTGACTTCGTGTGGACGGGGCCTAAATTGAGGATGCAAAGATGAGGAGGGTTGACAGGCAGGTGAAGATGAACAATCTGAGTTGGAAAGATCCAGAAGAAGGAAGGATTACAGCAGAGAGTTAATGTAAGAGAATCTTTGCAAGCAATGGAACTTGACTCAGGACCTGAAAATAACCAGAATAACTCCATGACAGCTGAGAAAGATTCAGACAAGAAGCCAATGGCATGATATACTTGCAGTGGCAGTAGGTGGGTAAACATCACAACAATCCCCCAACTGGGCTACATCCAAGCATTTGCTAACTTACGTGTTAGTATCCACAAAATAAACTGGTGCATCATGGGTAATGTGGGGCTAAAGGGGGGCACAAACTTTTTATACACGCCTTGCAGAGAGGAGGAAGGGAAAGCAGAAACACAACCATTACTGCAGACATCTCAGGCTTTTATTTGATTTGTGTAAAAGGCTCATTTTTAACGAGTTGTTACAGGAGTCCTACCTAAAATCTGCACAGTAAAACAATACAGTTCAAATTCTTGCAATCTAGGTGTGGTAGATTTTGAGCAAGATTCAGATGCTGTCTCATTAAATCCAGCAGAATAACCATTCAGTCCAGTTAACTGAAGCCTCACTGATCAAGGAATGGGGTGATCTTAAATTGGTAGAAAACTTTTATTTCATGTGGATGCACCTATTGTTTAACAGCGTCTTACAACATATTCACAGCTGAGCTGTAGACCCAGAGTTCATCAAGGAACAACTGTTAATGTGACAACTGCAAGTATTACACTCTTAAATCTTGTCTTTATGTGGGAGTAACAAGAAAAGCAAAGTGTTGGATGAAAGTCCAAGCCAGTTATAAAGTCCATTTAAATGCAGTCATAAATGTAACCCTCTGAGATAAATGCTTGTTTATTTTATTATATATAACCCTAAACACCCCATCTAATTCTGCTTTAGATACTTAACGAAGAATGGCCAAAAGGGTTGGGCTCTGAGGACCCTAAACTGCAAGATACATAAAAACACATACCAAAATGTTCTTAGTGGGCTATTAGGAAAAACATGCTATACTATTAGGTCTGTAGTAAAACCGTGTTTTGAAAAACTTCATATAAAAAAACTTGTATTCTTTCACACGTTCTATTTAAAGGGATAACACATTAAATTTCAGGTGACAAAAAGGTAATGTGCATAGGCCTAGTGGTTTTAATAGAATAGAATAGAAATGTCCTTCAGAATAGAATAGTATAGAATTGTCCCTCAGAATAGAAAAGATTAGAATAGAATAGAATAGAATAGAATAGAATAGAATAGAAATGTCCCTCAGAATGGAATAGAATTTTTCGTAAGAAAAGAAAAGAATACAATCGTCTCTCAGAATAAAATAGAATAGAGTAATACAGAATGCTTACAATATGGAGGGATTGGGAAACTAGATGCTCTCTAAACTTCCTGTTCTCAAAAGTGAAAGTAAGTATATATTATTGCGTAATTTCCTTTACCGTCTACTGTACATGTAGCCTCATGCTACACAGCTGCCCTCGGGAATAAAAACCCTTTTTTTAAAACTTTAGAAGGAGACTTGAAGGATTTGCTTTGTGAAGCTGCTGCACCTTCTTCTTTGACAGATTCCAGCTGTGCCAGGTGCGCAAAAACTCACTTTTTATTCACAACCAGGAGGTAAGATCACCAACTTCTCATTACTTCCTGTCTGTTCTCGGTCCCATGCATAGATAGCTATTTATAAGGAGCTTGATGTTCACATGCAAAGCTTTGTAGACTCTTAATTGTGCGTAAATGATTTATAGTTCTAGTTTTAAAACGTTCATTAGAAAGGTTTGGTTTAAAAACCTGATTAAGTCACAAATCTAAAATAGAGACTATCTAGATCCAGATGTGATTCATTTACATATATCCTTTTTTTCTTCTTCTACAAAAATGAAACCTTTCTGCAACCACAGCATTTAGGCAGTCAGCTATAATCGCTTTTTTCCCCCAAAACTACCCTCTGATCACGCTGGGAGACTATTGTATTTATACTCCTCCTCTGGTGGGAAGAAAATGTCTGCAAATTGCAGCACTGGAAGAAAGTATAAAAGAAAAACCTTTAATAGCGTTACCAGACAGTACTTTACTGTCATTAAAATCATGTGTATGCTATCTCAAGTTTATCCTAAAAAATTCCTGTTGCTCAAAATTAAGGAAAATCCCAAAACCTGCGACCTATATAGCAAAATACTCATTAAAGTCATTTTAGTTCTTTATGGGATAGAAAACAATTTGAAAACAAATTTCTAAATAAAAAAGCTTTGAATAAAGGAATTTCACTTTGGAAAAGCATCATCATTTAAATAGATAATTCCTACACTAACATTTTTTCTATTAATGAAAAAAAAAACAATAAACTTACCACAGCGGATTGTAGAACCAAAAAACTCTGCAGTTAAAATAACCCATTGTAATCATACTACCATGAAATTCACAACACAGTTAAAACACCACATCAGGATCATACAACAGCTCTTGATTTAAAAATAAAAGTTTAAAAATTTGGTTTTTTTGACATTTTTTCCCTTAAAATAGTTCTACAGCATGCAATAACTGCTCTATGGCATGTTGAAGTACCATAAAACTCACAGCACAGTTAAAACACCACATCATTATCATACCACTGCTCTTGATTTAGAAAAAAAAATGTTCTAAATAATAAAAAATATATATTTTTGCATTTTTTTCCCCTTAAAATTGGTCTACAACAAGAAATAACTGCTCTATTTACTTGTTGAAGTACCATGAAACTCAAGGCACAGTCAAAACACCTCCTCTTAATCATACTACTGCTCTTAATTTAGAAAAAAAAAAAACTACAACATGCCACAGAGCTGTTATTGCTTGTTATAGAGCTATAACGGTAAAAAATGACAGAAATATATTTAAACTGTTTTTTTCTGACCGGGGTCTCCAGTTTGCATTTTGCACAGATGTGCACAGGTGGTGGAGAAGATCCTGTGGGACTTCCACACACAAACAGATAAAATACTTGTGGCCAACCAACCAGACATTGTTATCATTGATTAGCAGAAGAAGAGGGACGTAGTGATCAATGTGGCCAATCAAAAAGATGGAAAACTCAGGAAAGAAGAACACAAGGAAATACCAATAACCAATAAATTCTTAGGTCAAAATACGAAGGTCTCAATGAAGGACAAGAGAGAGAGCCTTGAACGTAAAGGCAATGGTAGTGATTTTGTTTATTTGAGCCCTCTGGACAGTAATTGGTCCCCTGGAATAGTGGCTTCAACAGATACCTGCAGAAACATCATGGATCTCAGTTTAGAAATGTGCAGTTCTTGCATTTAAGATACTTAGAAGACCCCTTAAGGTCCCAGGCTTCTGGTAGAGGACCCAAGCTTCAGATAAAGGAACCACCCACAAAAGGCAGAGGTATTATTATTTTCCTCCAGGGTGTAAATATAAATAAATTTTTAGTGTTTTGATTAATTTTTTTCAAAAAAATTGGAAAAAAAAAAAAAAAAACATATACTAATGATCATAATAATGCAAAAGGAGCTTTATGTGTTCTTTGCTTTGTAAATCACTCATGGTTTATACTGTTTTAAGAGTACCAAGTTGTGTGCCTTTGTAATAGAATGATAAAATCAAGGTCTGAAAAAAAGTTTTTTTTAAATAAAAAAAGCACAAAACACTAATGATAACAATAATAATGGAAAATGTATAAAAGATGAGCCAGCACAGAAACTACTAACTAATTTTCTCTGTTTTCTCTGCAGTGAGCAGACATGGCTGTCAGTGAGCTGCTTCTAAACTATCTGGACGAGTTGACCAAAGACGAGTTTGACACGTTTAAGTGGTATCTAACAAATCCGGGGCTGGATAATATTAAACCAATTCCCAAGGCTCACCTAGAAGATGCAAAGCGAACAGACACAGTGAACAAGATGATGCAGAACTACATAGAAGAAGGTGCTTTGAAGGTCACGGTAACCATCCTAAGGAAGCTACGCAGGAATGATCTTGCAGAGAAACTTTCAAAAGAAAAAGCAGGTGAGATGAGATTATTTGATTCCCTTTGCATTGAACCTTCTTCCTCTTCCATGTATGTGTCTTAATAAGCTGAATCTGTTTGTTGTTCCTGCAGGAATGCAAGGCGCTGCATCCTCAGCCATTGCCACCTCTTCTGCGACGCCTTCTGCTGGTCCATCAGTTGTAGCTCATGAAGGAAGCGTGATCATTGCCCCAAACCTCAATAACAGTGGCCATGGAACATGGAATATAAATATTAGAAAAGATGATTAAATTCCTATCATAGAATTGTACTTATTTTAACTCAGGTTATATTTTCAAATCAACTTTACTCCTCAGTCTCCAAAGCATCATCAGCATCAGGAGTTAGTGTAATCAATTATTTTCCTCTTTTTTAACATTGTGACATCATCCTTAAATGCAGTTATCTATCTTATAAATCTACACCTGCCGTAGTTGGAACATTCAGCAACACAGAAACGTGACAAAATATTTTACCTTTTTTTCTATAAACCCATGTGGAGTATCTTGGATTTCTTTTTTTAGTTGTCAATTGATTTTATGTGTGTGGCGTTCCTCTAAGTCATCGCATATTTCACTCACCTGCCAATGTTTCCTCCTGGTCTGATGCATTACTGATTTTGACTAACAATGTTTAAGAAGCAAGACAAACACAGGTGCAACAAAGTGATGCACAGTTATGATCATAGAACATTTTAACTCTTTAACTAGATTTTTTCAGCAAGACACACTTTAACTCACTTCTATGGCCACTAGTCTGCTGCATAAAACAATGTTTGGTCTGCAAAGTGGTGAAACCAAAATAACAGTGATACATATGTGTTTGCTTTAGACCCATTTTAATCAAAGTTCTTCCTAGCTCATCTCATACCTTTATAATAAGATGTTCACCTATGATTTTCATGTGTATCTGGTGGAGGATTTTTATAATTTCCTATGTTGTTTCTGGTGTTTTGATGATTTTCTGTGTAGTTTTTTGATGATTTTACTTTTTGAATGTTTTTATGATATAAAGCGCTTTGAATTGCCTTTCCGCTGAAATGTTCTCTATGAATAAATTTCTTACTTACTCCATTTATTTACATGTATTTCAATATTTAACAGCTGAGCTCAGAATGTGTAAAACTTTCTAAACTGACAGAGGCACCAACACAGGCATGTTAAACAGACTATTTTAGGGACCCCTGTGAGCCATGGCTAATCTTTAATAGTTAACATTTCTTAGCAAAAAGTGGTATTTTGAACAATTAAGCCTTTGTCTGGCTAAAGATATGATGGAAATAATGAATTTACACAATGTTCTATAAGTAAGTTGTAAATAGTTTAGGCTATTGTTGACAATTTTTAGTCTTTTGTGGTCACTTACTAGAAAAAAAAAAAGTGAAAAAAGAAATGTAAGAGGGTAACTTCTTATATAAGTCCTTATTAACGTGCATTTTTTTCTCATATAAAAAAATGGTAAATGGCCTGTACTTCATCAAACCATAATTGAGTTAATAGCAGAATTATAAATTAAACCATGCATCAGGAACATGATTAATTAATATCTATCAGACTAATTCACTTGGAAAGAGGCACAAGGAAGGGATGCTGTGTTTCACCACTCCTCTTCACCCTTTAGAGCCTTTAAAATCAGTGGATAGGTTCAGATGGCATATGGGGAACGAAACCTGTTCTTTTTTTGCAGGTGGGTTACTGTTAAATAGAACAAACACATTTCAAACACTACACACTTATGGAGATGATTGAAGAATAATGTTCACCAGCGGGTAACAAGATAAACGTTACCAGGTCCTAACACTAAACTATAACCCTAATTATGGAACCTTAACCTCAAAGCTGAAACCAGTTAGGATGAACATTTTCCACGTTTGCTACGCTTATTTCAGTACTTACTGATCTAAATAACAGAAAAGCACTTCACAGAATGGGACAGACAAATTTTGCAATATATATATATATATATATATATATATATATATATAGATATATATATATATATATATATGCAGAGTTCTATACCTCCCTCTAGCGTTTGCACTGCAAAATTAGTCTGTACCTTTCAGCTTTAAAAAAAAAAAGGTACAGCTATTTGCCTACAGAAATATAATATATTATGCATACGTGGGTTATTTATTGTATTAATACATAACATTTACAGCATGGGATTAAATAACATGGGAAATAACAAACAAATAACAAACTGAAAGTCTGAATATTACTGTCTGAATATTATCTCTGTTGTCAGACCGATAGATGTCGCTGAAAGTTACAAACTAAAGCTTCTTCAGTTGTTTTTTATCGTATTGTTTCTGCAGAGCGCAGAGCTGCGCAGGTAAGCAAACACTCCCAGCTCTCCAAACCAGGTCAGATCGCCCACTTCATTTCTCTGTCTGTTCTCGGTCCCATACATAGATGGCTATTTTCAAAGGTTTATAGACTGCTAATTAAATGATTTATAGCTGCAGCTTTAAAACGTTCATTACACACGGTCGGGTTGGGTTAAAAACTACATTTAAAATCGATTGAAGTCACTAATCGAAAGTGCTAACTATCTAGATCCAGATGTGGCTCATCTAACATGTTTTAATCAGGGAACTTTTCTAATGAATTGGCCCCATTAATCATTAGTTCAGCTCGTGCCTCTCTTTGCGCCCACCTGCTGTCATTTCCTGCGTACTTTCACTTCCTGAAGGAAACTACTTGATGCAAACGTGGCATCTATTTACTGATAAAATATTTTATTAATTTTGTCATATAAATTTTGTTTTGTTTGTTTATTTTTATGGGTGAACTGAACAAAATTATAACAAACACACACACACGTCTGGTTGCAGTATTCCAGTGAGGACTTGACTTCTGTTGCCTTCCATTCATTTGTAAGTAATTATTCTAAACCTAACTATAACCAAAACCCAATGCACATCTTGTAGGATGTAGGAAAAACAAGCAGCCCCTAACCCTTATTATTATCATGGACTATGTTGTATTGGTCTATGACATAGAATTCAGAATAAAGGCTAATTTTGTGTGAGACAGAAAAATGACAAAATATGAAAGGATTCAATGTGATTTTTGTAAGACTCTGTGCTTTAGTACTCATTGTTTTATACTCTTTTAATAGTACAAAAACATGAACCTTAGTAACAGAATAATACAATCAAGGTCTGCTGAAAAAAATATTTTCCAACTTATTCACTAATGATAATAATGAAAAATGTAGAAAATTAAGCCTGTAAAGAAACTGCAAACTAATTCCCTCTGTTTTCTGTGCAGTGAGGAGACATGGCTGTCATTGAGCAGCTTCTGGCGTGTCTGGACGACTTGACTGACGAAGAGTTTGAAAGGTTTAATTTGTTTCTAACGCATCCGGTCCTGCATGATTTAAAACCAATTCCCAAGGCTCACCTTGACAAGAAAAAGCGAACAGATACAGTGAACAGGATGATACAGAACTACATGGAAGAAGGTGCTTTGAAGGCCACGGTAACCATCCTGGAAAAGGTATACAGGAAAGATCTTGTTGAGAAACTTTCTAAAAAACTGCCAGGTGCGATGAGATTCTTTGATTCCCTTTACATTGAACCTTCATCCTCTTCCATGTATGTTTCCTAATAAGCTGAATATGTTTGTTGTTTATGCAGAAAGGCAAAGCACTTCATCCTCCACCTCTGCCACCCCTGCTGTGCCGCTTGCTGCTGGTCCATCAATCGTAGCTCAAGACAGACGTACGATCAGCAATATCAGTGACTATGGAAAATGGAACATAACTCTTGACAAAAACTAATTTTATAGAATAGGATGTACTGGAACAGGCTATATTTTTTAATTGTAAATTGGATATAATTTTGTGTGCCAAAAGTTTAATCAGTATAAGAAGTTAGTGTAATCTTCTGACATGGGAGTTGGCTTGTAGCTCGTCTGCCTGTGTGTTTCCTGGACGCCTTTTACAGTTGCTTTTTGTATCTCTGCTTCTTTTTCCTCTAACCCCAGTCGGCCTCGGCAGATGGCCGCTCACACTGAGCCTGGTTCTGCTGGAGGTTTCTCCCTGTTAAAAGGGAGTTTTTCCTCTCCACTGTCGCTGCAATCATTCTTAGTGTGAGGGATTGCTGAGTCATGGCAATCAGCTGGTTTTCCTTGGAGTCCTTCCTTCGAGTCAATGAGTCGATGCAATCAATTGGTTTTCCTTAGATAGAAAACTTTGAATTAATTTGACTGTATATTCTGGCAAACAATAAAGTGCCTTGAGATGACATGTGTTGTGAATTGGTGCTATATAAATAAATTGAATTGAATTAATTATTTTCCTCTTTTTTAACATTGTAAAATCATCCTAAAATGCAGTTATTTAACTAGTTGATCTGCAGCTGCTGTAGTTAGAACACTCAGCAACCCAGAACCATAACAAAAAAAAAAATTATTTGGATTTTGCTGGTCTCCTAAATTTTACCTTTCATTCTATAAACCTAAAAAATATCCAACAAGCAGAACCTACCTATTATTCTCATGTTTCACATTGTGTAGGAATTAATACCTGAGGCACTTAAACGATTCAAGAACATTCATTTCTCTGGCTTTCTTATAGGTTTGTATTGATTTTACATGTATGTGATTCCTCAAAGATTTCCTAGAAAGGCTTCTTCCTGAGGTGCTGCATCACGCATTTTTACTAACAATGTTTATGACACAGATGCAACAAAGGGATGTTATTAATAAGTTATTATCAAGGAACATTTAAACTATTTAAAAACAGATTTTGTGAGCAAAACATACTTAAACACGCTCTGCAAGGTGGTGAAGCCACTCTGAAAATAACTGAACTACATATGTGATTCCTTAGGAGCTATTTTGATAACAGTTCCTCCTAGTTTATCTCTTACTTTATACTGAGATGTTCAACTGAGAAAGCTCATGTGTAACATTATAATCTTCCTATGATTATCTTGTGGATGAGTTTATGTGATGATTCTCGTGTTTTAAGGATTTTTTTATTTACTTGATTCATTTTATAAATTATTCTACTTTACTTTTTGTCGTTTTTTATGATGTAAATCACTTTGGATTGCCTTCTTATTAAAATGTGCTATACAAATAAATTTAAACTTCTTTTTTGTTACTTGAGTTTTTAGGGCCCCTTTCATATTGGCCATGCTTGATTTTTATTTAATGAAAATTGCTTAGCATAAAGTCCTAAATTTAAGAGGGTAACACTTGATTGTTGGCTCTTTTTGAGGTGCATTTTTTATATGAAAATGTGAATTTATTCTCTTAAATATGAAGACAACATTCTGATGTTATCACTCTCCAAATGCATTTTTATCTGTAAAGGCTGTATGCCAGTACTACTCATACTTTTATACTTAAAAAACAAAGAGATACAGCCTGCATTTCATTTTAGAGACTAAAGGAACTCTAAGAATATGAATAAAAGATGGTCGAGCTCCTTACCATATCTCTGGTGATGGCAGGGCTATTTGCAGGATAGCCCTGCCATCCTACAGAGAAAGCATATTTATGCCACTTGTACCCAGGATCACATTCTTTTGGTCATGATCCAGATTTCACGACTTTTAGTGCTGCATTTGATACAGTTGATCATAATATTCTTTTAGAAAGTCTTAAACATTTTGCAGCAATTAAGGGAACAGCACTAGGTGGGTTTAAATCTTATTCATCTGACAGATTTCAGTTTGTTCATATTAATGATAAATCTTCATGCTCCAGCGCTACCTGTGGAGAAGCATAGGGACAAGCTAGGGGCAATTCTCTTTACTATATATATGCTCCCAAATTGGTAAAATTATTAGACAGCATAGGATTATTTCCATTGTTATGCTGATGATACTCAGCTATATCTGTTTATAAATCCAGATTAAACTAACCCATTACATAGATTACAGGCATGTCTTGAATATGTGGGACTACTGCATCATTTTACCTGCATGGTGGCCATTTTTTCACTCAGAAATACTGGAAAGACCCCCCACACACAGGCGCTGGGTTGAGGATGTAATAGCACATTTCAAACTTAAGAAAATGAAGCACGAGATCAAGGGATCAACCCAGAGGTTCTATAAGGTCTGGCAGCCGTTTCTAAAATATTTTCAATTACAATTCCCTGCTGGAAACACTGGAACATAATTGAGTAATGTAACCCTACTGCAACATGTCGATATTAATTTATGTATACATTTCTATGATTATTATTTTAGAATTTTTCTCTTCTCACAAATTTCTAATTTTTATATGTTATCCTTTTTGATTTGTTTTTTTGTTTTGTTTTTCATTTTACACTATTTTCCCTATGTTATTGCAATTCCGTGTTAATGCTGGGACTGTTGTTTGGTTTTTATTTTATATGGAAAATTCAAAATCCAATTAAAATATTTGAATAAGACATACTGGAAAGATCAAGTTCTTCTGGGGTTTTTTATGGAATAGTGTAACCCCTGTTTGATTTGATTCCAAAGTATATATGTTATTTTTGTTAAGTTCTTTCAAAAGAGTTAATTCATAGCTGCCAACATATTGTATACCCAATTGAAGGCTGTGATTGTGCAAAAAACTAAATGCCAAAATATCTTACTTTGTTTTTTATTATTAACAGAAAACATCATCACATCGACATAATCCCATTGCACCCAGGGGCGTAGCTAAATGGGAGGCCATGGCCACCTTTAGCCAATCATTGGCCACCGCTATGGCTACCCCCACCAGTTTATTTCCCTCTAATACAGATGGTGGCAACAGCAATATTCTCAAGTAGAATATTTAAAACATTAAAATTTTTCATATAATAACAATTACGCGACAAAAAAAACATTGTGGTTAATTATGCACATCAATATAGTAACATTAAAGATAAGTACAGAATTAAAGCAGAAATAGATTTTGTGTTTTATGGGGTAAAGAGAAAATTATGTGTCTCTGCAAGTCATATTGGAGTCTTCAGTGAAATCATAGATAAACAAAAAAATATATATTAAATAATCAATTTATGTAGATATTAGTACTTGTTAATATCAATTTTATGCAGAATGATTATTGATAAAGGTAGGTAAGTAATGACAATGGAAAAGATGCTCGCCCCAAACTCAAACCTGTAAGAGTTTTATCCACTCTACCTTTTATCTAGAAAGCATGGGTGTTTTTCATATATTCGCCAAATTTTTAGCTAAGGCTGTGGGAAAGCATAGTTTGTCTTTATTTAGAAAATATGGATGTTTTACTCGTTAATGTTCCTGTTGGAACAGTGTAGATTGACCGTAAAGTTTTGGTGCCTATCTACTTTCGACCACCCCTCAGAGTGCATTGGTTATTACCTGGCCACCCATAAAAATATCCTGGCTACACCTCTGATCGCACCGCACTTGTCAAACCACATACTTCAAAAAAGTGCTGATTAGTTTGCAATGTTTTCAGACATGTAGACTTTATAAGTATTTAATTTAGCAATTAATAACAAATACATTATACACTTTATTCCCAAAACGTCTTATAAGTAGTAGAACTTTAATTTCCCCATGGCTTGACGTTTATTTAATGAATTAATCATTCTCTCACTGAGGACCGATATACCCTGCATCGCTCTGATCACAAACTGTCTTATATGGTTTTTTATCTGAAAACAAAAGAGATGACTATCTTATTAATAGCATTATCGTCACTTTAAAATTTGATATACATAAATGCAGATATGGAAAAGCTAAGCCGTTATGGTCTGTATTTAAAAAGGAAATCCATCTTCTAAATGTTTCCTTGGACAAAATTCAGAAACCAAATGCAAAAACTTTGTCATATCACCTCTCTAATTTATTTCAGCCCTCCCTAGATACAAATTAAAGAATAATGCTTACTTGGCTTTTTTTTTTTTTTTTTTTTTTTTTTTGTGTGTGTTTTGTATTTTTTGTTATTTTTATTTATCCATTTATCTTTAACTATAATTCTGTTATATTCGACGTATATAATTATAGATATCCTTTATTTTCGATTTTTTTTCTCTCTCTCTCTCTCTCTTTGTGAAGCGTATTGCATAAACTTAACATCTGTTTACCTGGCAACTTGAAAGAAAAGAAAAAAATATTAAGAAAAGTGTTAGGAGGTATGATTGACTATATGTTGTGCTTTATTATACTGTATTGACTGCTTTTGTCATTGTTACTGTTCCAAATAAAGTTATAATAAATAAATAAATAAAAACCCTGCATCGCTCTGCTCCACGTCTATAGTCAGTCACGTGATCTAACCTAGGACATTAAATTCAAGGTGTAGACAAACCCGGGGTACAGAAATATGAGTAAATTTGAACGGAATATTGAACACAGTTATAAACATTTTGGCTGAGGCTCTATAAAATGTTGGTTGGCGTTTTTTCCTCCCTCACCAGTGTTATACAGTACAGTTGTTTCGCCAAATGTGAATAAAACAATCCCGTTGTTCTACAGCTGCTGACGATTTTGTCCGCACCTTAAGTGTCTGGGACCAGGAAGTGTCGAAGCTGCCAAAGTCTACTACTAGCTACTCGTTAGTTTACTCGATGAAATAACATACATTGAAAAACATAAAAGAAGAAGGTTGTTTTTTAATAGCTTAATAGGTAATATGCGTGCTTGAACGGGGGTTTGTAAACACATTTCAGTGTAATTTAAGGTTAGAGACCGTACAGACTTCTAGCCAGCTTGTTTGGCTAATTGGTAGCTAACAGTTAACCTTAGCAGGTGTTGCGATGGCTGTGTCGCATATAAACTGCTTCGTGGCATGGATTTTATTGTGTGGTATGCTGTCTGGATCTAACGCGAGGATACATAAGCTCATTCTGAAGGTAAGTCTGTTGCATTGTTTTGCTTTAGTTTAAGGTCGGCGTTAGCTAGCCTAAGCTAACACCACGGAGAATGACGCCACTCACAATGATGGGTTGACTACATTCAATGGCATGAAACTAGCTAATATCGAGCCATGCTGACTAAGTTATACAATACATAACTCAGTCATGTCTAAGTTATGTATTGTATAATTCAGACCATGCTGGAACCCGTTTAGCTTTTCGATTTAAGGCCATTTGGTTCAAAGATGAATGTAATAGAATAGAAAAACTTTGTCTAGCATACACAATGACGGCAGAAATTTGCTTTTGGCTTGCTCACACTGCAATGTAATCAAATACATTCAAATAAAATTATAAAAGAGTTCATTGCAGATACAGCAGCAGCAGATGCAGTTTATAAAGGGAAAGGAAGCAGAACAAAGTGACTTGTTGAGCTCCTTGATGGCAGAGGGCACTAAATAACTTCTATACACCCTTTTCTTGGCATAAGGAAGTCTGTATCTCTTCCACGATGGAACGATCATCTGTCATCTTATGACTGACCTGATGCACTGCTTCACTGTAATGCTGAGACTAATTGATTTGTTGTTGGCCTGTAATCTTACTGGCCTGTTCAACAACTCTGTCAAGTTTAGCTTTGTTTTTGGCAGTTACATTATCAAACCACATTAAATGTCAGTACTCTCTCAATGGAACACTGATAAACCCTCACAGGATATGGTCACTGGCTTTAAAACCCCTCAGCTGGCACAGCAGGAAGAGCCTTTGCTGGGCTTTCTCGTAAACACAGTCAATATGTGCATTAAATGTGAAAGAATTGTCCAAAATGATGCCTAAATATTAACAAGATAACATATGTGTTGATCAACAAAAGTTTTAATATTGTGAGCAGAATCATAAAACAGAAGAGGAATATAAAAGTATATATATATAGCACAAGTGGCAGTTATTGCACATGGGTTTGTTGCATAGTAGTTATTAGATAAAGAAATATATTAAGCCATAACTGTTCTGAGTAACAAAGTATGAAAGTTAATATCAAAATGAATTATTTAGGCTTAACATGCTCCTAAAAGTCTTGTTTGTAGTTTAAAAAATAAGACACTATGGTGTTTAAAAAGCTTTGTTTGTGGTAACAGAAAAAAGTGCTTGACAATTCATTATTTTAGCAATTTAGTTATTTAATTTTAGTAAATAAAAAATGATTATCAGTTTCCTCGTTTACTTGCGTCTTCACTTTATTCAGCCCAGAAGTCACATTATAAATAAAACCTCCAAACTGTTTGTCTGGCTTGTTCGACTTGTGAGGTTTAGTATTATACGACTGAATCTAATCTTGTTTCTGTTGTCATTTTCAGAATGAAACACGGTTCGCTGTTGACCTCAACAATTTTGGTTTCTTTGCAAATGGAACTCTAGATGTGAACCTGACTTCTTTGGGGCTTAATGAAAAACTTGTAAACTACAGCATCTATCCAGTGAGTTCTTCTTTCTTTTTATTTTATTTCTATTTTTTAAATATTATAAAAGGGTGGAAAGAAATACTTTTTCTTGGGGCTCATTATCTCTGCAATTCTAGTATTTTCATCGTATATCCTGGTTGAGAAATGAACATAATTGTGGATGTAATAGATACAGTTTGCTTGTTTGTTTTCAATGCATACATTTTCTTGCATAGAGCTTGTGTAATTTACCCAGTGTTGAAATGCTTAATTACCCAATTCTGAAAAGAGGAAACTAGAACACCAAAAGAGGTTTTCTAGCTTGTATATAAAAAACAAGTGTTTACTACAGCAGTCCATGCTGCTCTGCTGCCACTACTCCAGTTCCTTTGATGTTTTTTCCTTACTTTGACCCAAAAATTTATTTTTTTAAAGTTTATTTTCGTTTTCTATTTTTTACGAGTGGCTTAACAATTGTCCCACCAGGCCATATCTGGGTTTCCCCTAACAGTTCTGTTTTGTTTAGACTGAAGTGAATGGTTTAATGTGAAGCAGAACCAGCTACATAGTTTATTGTTGATGAAATAAAATAAAAAGCTTTTTCTTTCTTCACTGTCTTTACCAAACCACAAGGAAATTTTACTAATAAAATAAACATTAACACATCTTTACAAAGCGTATTTGTTTATTTGGTCAGTGATTGCTGATTGGAAGTGCCCATACTAAGCATTTTTAATCTGAATAGATCTATTGTTACACCCCAAATGAATCAGCATTTAGTATGTATGGAAGGAAGTCTTTTAATCAAGTAAGGGCACAATGCAGGTGTAGCAATTGGTCTTGCTTAACAAACCCTAGAAAATTGTAAACAGTCTGTTGGGCGAAAAAAATAAAAAATAAACTTTAACCATCTGTGTTCTCACCTGTTTTTTTCTTTTATCATTTATGAAAACCAATAACACAGATTAGCTATAGCCAAAGCGGATTCATATTGATCTATTGTGTGTGGCAAGTGCAGCATGTAGATTCACTGTAACCATTCTGATTACCTCTAGGTTGGTTTTAGCCTGTCCAGGTCACGGGTTAATGGGGTGTTACCTTACACAGTGAGTACCGCCTTTATAACTAACCATCTGGTTACTTCAGGTTTCAGTCAGTTTGATAATGTTGTGATCTCTTTAGGCAGAGGAGAGTGAGGATTGCCCGCTCGCAGCCACCAAGCCAACCAATGATGAGCCTCTCATCCTTTTTCTCATTGACATCATCAAAATGAGGTATGTTTAAAGATCAGCAGTTATTATTTTTTTTCATGGGTTTAAGTGAAGTTTAAATGTATTTTTTTTTCTGTCTAGAGTCAATGTTTATGCCATGGGTAATCAAGATAATGTCCTGATAGCCAAAGCCAAGTCAGATAAGGCAAAAGGTTTGTGTTGTTGATATGTTGCACTTTCTCAAATTAACTAACCCAGTGGGAATGATGCAACTGTTTTATAGTGACTAAACTTAAACTTGAGTTTTATTCTGTATCTGTGATCTTTTGAAGAAAGGAAAGTTAGAGATGATGGGAATCAGCAGAAACCAGCAGATTCTAACAAAGTAAAGCCAGCTGAAGAAAATGACTCAGAAGATGGTAAAAAGACAAAGACAGCAGGTGGGAACAGTCAGGAGAATGGACAAGAAGGTGGCCAACCAAGTCAGAAGAATGCACAAGAAGGTGGCCAACCAAGTCAGAAGAATGCTCAAGAAGGTGGCCAACCAAGTCAGAAGAATGCACAAGAAGGTGGCCAACCAAGTCAGAAGAATGCTCAAGAAGGTGGCCAACCAAGTCAGAAGAATGCACAAGAAGGTGGCCAACCAAGTCAGAAGAATGCTCAAGAAGGTGGCCAACAAAGTACAAACAAAGAACAGTCAACCCCTTTTGAAGAAGCTAAGAAAGTGGAGGGAACCACATTCCTGGTAAATTGGGTTTCTTGATCATGAATAACTCTGGAGATTTCCTCTTTAAATCAATGTCTTAACTGTAATTTCATTTAGCTGAACCAAACAACCAAGCCGATTTTAGCACTGGACAAAATCAAGGGCTTCTATAACTTCAGTGTAAGTGCCCCTTTCTCTGCCTCTACATATAATTTGGGAGCGTTTGATTTGTTGTCCTATTAGGTTAAATATGTGTCTATTCCTCTACAGTTCCAGTTGGTGGTTGGCCCAAAGGCAGAAGGTCTTTACAGCCTGAAGTTCCACTACTGTCAGAACAGGATGCCTGGAATTAGGATTCCTTACTCTTTGAGAGTGAGTTCAGAGTGTTTTTACCAGTCTGTGCTCCCTCAGCTATCTGTCAGGGTTGATTTAATTATGCTTTCCTCTGCAGGTGGACGTGACAGAGACAAACCCAGGGAGCTTCCTGTCTGCAGCAGAAATCCCCTTGTCCCGCCTTTACATATGTATGGCTGGAGTCTTCTTTGCTGCAGCCTTGGTCTGGGTGTACACTCTCATGAAGCACAGGTACGTAACATAAATCATAGTCAAATTGTGACAGAATTTTCTTATTCAGTTTTATTTTCCAAGTTACTGGTAGCTCAATTACTCAGTCATATCTTTTATAGCCACTGTGGTTTGTTCCTTGGAGGTGGATACTGTTAGATGTAATCAAACTTCAAAAGTATTTTTGATAAATATATATATATATATGTATATACACACATACATACCTGGAATATTTTTCTTGTTAATGGGATTTACATTACATCCCACAATCCAAACATCCTCTTGGTGCTTTATTCTGTGTTCTTGTTAAGCAGAGTGGAGTCTGCTGCACCCTCTTGCCTGCAGATGGCATGACGCCCACACCCAAAAAAAAAAAACATGGATCACTGCATTAAAGAAAGTACACATCCTAGATGGGCTTGGTTAACACAAAGATTTTGTTTGTCTGAAACTATAGCTCACCAAATTATATGCGCCTGAAAGAACAGATAGCTAACGGGACGAGCACCTAGGAAGGCCTTAAGTAAACATATCACCAAAATGATTGACAGTTAGGAGGACCACTTATTTAGATGATCCACCCGGAAAAAATAAAGTCCTCCACTATACCCTTAAGTTAGATTTTTAAGTATATTTTCTTTGCTTTTTTGCAGGTACAGTGTGTTTAAGATCCACTGGCTGATGGCAGCATTGGCATTCACCAAATCCACCTCTTTGGTTTTCCATAGTGTAAGGACTCCATCACATTCCTATTTGTTATATCTTCATATCCACAAAAACTGTGTTTATCTCTTCTCTTTTTTTAACACAAGGTTTAACTCTTGTGTCTTCACAGATCAACTATCACTTCATAAACACGCAGGGGCGTCCTATTGAAGGCTGGGCCGTCATGTATTATATCACCCACCTGTAAGTCATTTCTCCTGCCCTTTTCTCTGTTATGTTAGAATTATACATGGATTTTAACATGCTATATTTATACCAGACTGAAAGGAGCTCTCCTGTTCATTACACTGGCACTGATTGGAACAGGCTGGGCTTTTGTTAAATACATCCTGTCTGACAAAGAGAAGAAAATCTTCATGATAGTCATCCCTCTGCAGGTACTGTGTGTGGACTTGGAAAAATAGTCTTCATGGAAAGATTCTGTAATATTTGCTAAACTTTGTAGCTTTTTTTGTTTTTCTTTGCAGGTCCTGGCTAATGTTGCATTCATCATTATAGAGTCTACAGAAGAAGGCACCAGTGAATACTATCTGTGGAAGGAGATCCTCTTTCTGGTGGACCTCATCTGCTGTGGAGCCATCCTGTTCCCTGTTGTCTGGTCAGTGTAGAGATGTAGAAGCTGTGTTTATGATACGGTTCTAGTTTATTTCATTTCCGCACGACTCGCCTCAAAATAAACTTTTTTGTTGTTGTTAAAGCGTACACATGAAAAACGGCTCAATTTCTACATGTTTCTTTACTAATTTGAAGTGAGTCTAGATGCAAACTGTAGTTATAACAGTTTACCCTGATCTACATATAACCTATTATCTAAAATGCTAACACCAACTTACCACTCAGAATTATTCCCCGTTCTATGATCAAATGTCTCTGGAGGCCCAGCCTCTCTCAGGCCAATTTCCTCTGTCTCTGGTGAAGACAGTGAGGGGAAATCATCGGCATCTTACGATCACAAAACTATCATCACTGTTACTGACGGTGTCAAAAACCATTGATCTTTGCTTTTGATAAAAAAATATATTGTTGGGTTTTAACAGCTAATTTGCTGGGAGTGGCGTGTTTACCTGAGTTGACCGTCTCATACTGAGAAGTAGCTCGGATGTGCTCCAGACCTACACCTGAATAGGTCATTGTAGCCGCGCTGCAGTTTAAACACGTCACGTTGAAACATGTCATTTCATTAAGACACTTAGTTTCTGATGGCTTTAGTCAATAGGAAAACATGTCAGTAGAATAATTGTTGACTTACAATATTTAAAGAGAGATGAGGATTAGCGTTAGCTTCTGTAAACTCCCCCAATCACTAAAGATCCTGAGCAGAATGAAATGCTCTCTAGCTCCTAATGGCACTGTCACACCTTGACGATTTTGCCACTGTATGTCGACATACGAAGAAGTTGGCAAAAACGCTGCTCTAAGTTGGATAAGTTATGCGTATGTTTTGTCTAAATTATGAGCACGCTGAAGCATGCATACACATGTCGACATATGTAAAGAAATGTTTGCGTATTGGCAGCATTTTGGTATAAAAAGGGGTTGACAGAAGGAAACAGCCTGTATTCCTCCTGACTGCATCCCCTCATAATGTGAGCGTGAAGGTGAGTGTGATGGAACCTCCCTGCATTCACGCCCATTGACACGACCACCAAACTTCCTAGACATGAAGCTGAATCTGCTACGACTGCAAACCTTTTTTCTTTTTGTTTCGTTTTTTTGGCTGCCGGTAAACAGCAGCTAGATTAATATTGCGACAGTGAAGGTTAGAGAAATCTTCTATATGCCTCCGGGCGTATTGCTGCTCCCCTCAGGACACTGGCTTGTGACATTTCATGTGCATTGCACTGCTGTGCATTATGCATAAGTTAGGCTGTCGTTGGACTTAATTTCTAGACTCGTTATGAATAGTCTATGCATATGCCCAAAATTAAAAACAATACATTGAGAGCAGCATATGCCAACGTTTTGTCAGGATGCAGAGCTGCACTGTGAGGTCTCCTGCTCTGCTAGAACCGGAGGTTTATTCAAAGACTTTCTAAGTAAAAGTGAAGTTGATTCAAAGCCTTTCTAAAGCAAAAGCTAGCATCGATAAACTCCCTGTGATGCTAGCTACCTTTCACAAGCAAGTGTTATCAGGGCTACCAGCTAGACTTTCTTGGTTTAACCTGTAGTTTCAATTCTAACTTCCTCCTGCATTGTGCTCCTGGTTGCCTACGAATCTGTGAATCTTTCTATAAATATGTGCTGGGCTATGATTAGGTGAATTTGGCTCTAGTGTAAAAGACTTTCATTTTTACCAGTAAAGCTCCTTGTCCATTCAGTCAATTTTCCATTAAATTTCCACCCCAGGATATCATCCATTTCTATTTAAACTAGTATTGAATTGGTCTGAGAAGACCAAGTATTTATAGATGTCACTTTCTTCTTTCATGTTCCATTTATATCTTCCTGCTGATCACCCTTATCTTCACAGGTCAATCCGTCACTTACAGGAGGCTTCAAGCACAGATGGGAAAGGTTGGTAGTGTGAGTGTGTGTACAACTGTCTAGCCCTCAGAGTGAGGACCAGTTTTCCAATTTCACCATCAAATTGAGGACCAGTTGTTTTAAAGTGAGGACATTTTGCCCGTCCTCACATGCTATTTTGCTAATGATTAGGTTTAGGGCTAAGGTGTCAACTGGTTAGGGTTAGGTATGCATCGATAATGGTTAGGTTTTATGGTTAGTTATAATGTTAGGGCATAGAAAGGGTTGAAAAGGACTGAAAATCAATGAAAGTCAATGGGAGTCAACACATGGCCCTCACTACGATGGCAGAACGAGCGCGTGTGTGTGTATATGTGTATGTGTGTGTGTGTGTATATATATATATATATATATATATGTATGTATGTATGTATATATATGTATGTATGTGTATATATATATATATATGTATGTATGTATGTATATGTATGTATATAGTGTATTTATTTGTATGTATTTAAGCAAATACAGGTTGCCGTTTGTTCTACCTGTTTTGATTGTGGTCTTGGATTTTTCCAGCTGCCATGAACCTGGAGAAGCTCAAGCTGTTCAGGCATTACTACGTCATGGTGAGAAAGGCTTCTTCTACTCAATAGTACTGATCATACAGTGTTTTCTAGGTCAACTTGATGCAGTTACTATGTTTACATTTAGTCTAAAATGTTTTTGTTTTTGTTCAGCTTTATCACACTCATCAACCTACATCCTTTGCTTAGATTTTTTAATTTAGCTGAGTCATTGCTGCAGGGCTGAGCAAACCTTATCTCTAAGATATGAATATGATACTTCACTGCAAAACAAGACTTTCATCCCATTTTTAGACTCCATCTTAGGGTATTAATTTGTTTTGTTTGCCTTTCTTAGATTGTGTGCTATATCTACTTCACAAGGATTATAGCAATTCTGCTGAAGATCACAATGCCCTTCCAGTGGCAGTGGTGCTATGAGGTAAGACGTCAGCAGCACACATTGACATTTCCCTGACTTTGTTGCACAGCTCCTGTATTTAAAAGGTCAAACACCGTGTGGAGCAGAATCATAAGCTAGGAGCTATTATTTCATGTCACTGTCTGGGTGATATCAAATTAACTTTTTCAAAACCTCACAAAAAGGCCTTATTGCCATTCCTGACACCTAAAAGGCCTAATATAGACTGATTAACAGGTGAATAGAAGCTGTTTCGGTTACCATCAAAATTATTATATTTCTGATTGGTCTAATGGCTCTCTCTGTAAGCACATTTTATTTAGCCATACCAAGGGTGATAATGGCTCTTTTGCTTTAAGACATATTTGTTTTAGATCTGTTTATCACAGCTCTCTGAGGGTGATATTCTAACTTAATGAGGTCTATAAAAATGACGCCCTCCTCTTTTCTCAGTTTCTGGTGGAGGTGTCAACTTTGATCTTCTTTGTGCTGACGGGCTACAAATTTCGACCAGCATCCAATAACCCCTACCTCCAGCTTCCCCAGGATGAAGAGGATGTAGAGATGGATGAAGTGTAAGTATGTTAGATTCCCCTGAATTTAGTTTGTTAGCTCATATATTAAAAGATCCTAATCTGTCTTTTCTTTACTTGTGTTTTCTTCTGTAGAGTGACGGAGTCAGGAGCACTGGAAGGCATCTCCAAAGTTAAGAAGACGTCTAACGGACGTGAGCGCCAGAAAGAGCCTGCTCTGTAGGTGGAGAGCTGCTTGTTTTTCAGAGGGACCAACCGAGCCGCCCGGGGCCAGGCCAGCTGGGTGTGAAGAGGCTCACATGGACCAAGGCTCCCCACTTCCACAGACTGCTCTCTGTTTAAAACTCCTCAGTGGTTGCAAAGCTTGTGGCCACTGTCTGGCTATGCAAAAAGAAAGGAAAAAAACAAAACAAAACAAAAAAAACGTTATGATTATAAAATACGGCTAACATGATGGACGCTCACTGTTTTCTTGGGGACACTCCACCCAGAACCCGAAGGGTTTCAGGAGCCTTTTTTTCCCCCTCATGGACAGTTGGAGATGTGGAACAGAGCTCTGGAATCCATATTTTTCTCCTCTGTTTCTCTCCAAAGATAATTATTATTATTATTATTATTTTAGACAAAGACTTGCTTTTGGGAGTGTTAATGTCAGCTATTTAAAATGGTACTTCTACCACTTGGTTGTATCTTTTTGTGTGATATGGGGACATTTATGGCTGTGAGATGACACAAATTTTCTTCCTTTGGATAAAATAACCCATGCTCAGGTTAAAGAGAAAAAAAGCTCATTGGTGTATTTATAACAGTCAATTGTTTCCAACCTGTCACACAGCACCATACACCTTCTCCTCATTGGCTTTGATTTATAGATTAAAACGTTTAACAGGAAGATTTATTTCAAGATGTCGCGGTTTTTTGCGTATTGAAACGTTTTCTCTATCATCTGTGTTGGAGCATTAGCCGTTCCTCCCAGTGTGTCGTTTTGGAGTGCTGCTGTAATTTAGTGCTTTAGTGGTTGGAAACAACCTGCTTATTCCCCTTATTGACCTGAAGAACTTTAATCGACGTAAGAGAGAAGTTTCGGTCGTATTTTCAGGACGGCTGAGTCTTTGTGAGCAGAGAAGGGCCGGAACTGATTTTTGAATTTAGCTGCTTTTAGTTTTAAATTCTTTTGCTCTTGATGTGACTCTTATTTAATTAATCACAGGTGACTTCAGCAGCGTGTGCAGCCAGACAGGGTAGGTGACCATTGATTAAAGGCTATTTGTAAATATGACTGTTCATACAAGAAGAGGTGGATGTGTTGAAGGCTGCCTAGTGTTTCAGGATGTTATCAGCTTAGTTTCAGTGAGGGTTTCTGTTCTTTCATTACTCATTTAAATGGACCCACTGGGAAGAAAAGATATAAAAATGCTACTGAGAATTATCCCCAGTCGCTCCTGTCCAAGAGGACAGATCTGCACAGTGTTTACACACAGAACCCGTCGAGAGGTAACAGTATAAATTCAAGTGAGTTGGCTGAAGACATCTTTTGTTTTGTTTTTTATTGTTACAGAAGGTTCTTGGATGTATGTATGAACTGTCACAATAAAGTTGAAGGTTTTAAAAGCTCTCGGGTCACTCTGTTGTGGATAACGGTCATAATATGTGATTGAAAATCAGTTATTCTGTGGAATTAATTCATTAAAAAAAGAAATCTCATGTTAAAGGGAGACCCTGTTAGGGCGAACTACAGTCTGCTTTTTGTTTTGTTTTTGTTTTTTTTCTTGTCCCATTTAAATGTCAGATGAACAAAAAGGGGGGAAAAAACTACCTAAATCTAGTGACTTCTCATTACAGTGTTAAAATCAAGTCCACGCATGTTTTTGGACATGTTTCTTTAATCCTATTGCAACTGGTTACTTTTTCTTCTCTCATAAGTGCCATTAGTTTTGTGTTGAATGTTAGACAGTATATTCTACTGGACTGGGTGATCATGCCTAAATGTTCAATTCAAAAATACTTTAATAATCCCAAAGGGAAATTAAATGTTGCTTTAAAGGTGTTGATAACTGTAGGCAGGAAGGATCTCCTGTAGCTGGTCTGTCTTGCATCAGATCTGGAGAAGCCTCTTACTGAACTGACACTCTTTTGGTTGAATAAAAATCTTCTGAAGGAAGGATGCTAGATGTACATAATGTAATAAAGAATTCTTCTTTGTGAAATAGTCACCAGAAGTTCAGGAAGAGTTCTTAGAACAGAACTGACCTTCCTAATTAGCTTATTGAACTTTTTTAAGTCTTGCTCTAATACTGTAACCCCAGCAGATGATGGACATAGTTTTTTTTGGATCAAACAAATAGAAATCATAGGAAATTCCCATCTTATACCACTGTGGCCAGTTCATTGATTTTCCCCCAATATACATTTTTTTAGTATTACATAAATGAGCAAGTGATGACTTAATAAAATCCCAACGATCCGCTCTATGTAATTTATTCCAAATTAATTTGGCTGCTGTAATAATGGGATGATAAACCAGGGAGGTTTATCAGAGGGATTAAAAGCAGGTAAGCAAGCATATAAAACCTAACAATACCATTTAAAATAAGGTAAGGGAAAAACCACCTTTGTCAACGCTTGCTTGCAGCTATTTGATACTCATGCAGTGATGTGATTTACCCCATTAAAAAATCCAATATTAAGACATCTAGCTCTTAGAAAAGGAGTACTGACAGGAATATTACAGAGGATTTAGAAAACATTTGACACTGTCATTTTCTTTATAGAGTTCATTTTTCCCCACAGGGACAAGTGAATTTTACACCACCTACCAAAGTTAGTTCTTATTTTTTGCATCAAGGGACAGGTATTCATTTGAACCATATTATTATAATCAGATGGATTTTAGGTTTTGATGTAGAGGGATGTAATGGCAACCAAAAAATCAGAAAGGTTTTACCATTTTTTAGTAGGTTTATGTGTCATTAAGTCAACTGATTTCAAACCGAGTCCCCAGGACCCACTATCCTGCATGCTTTAGGTATTTCCCTGCCTCTAGTTTAATGAATTGGGGATTATCAGGCCCTGGCAGTCTGCAGAAGCTTCTGACGAGGGAGTGCAATTATTTAATGCTGGTGTGCTGGAGCAGAGACCTAAAACATGCAGGACAGTGGGATCAAAGGACAGAGGCGTAGCCACAAATTTTTAATAAGGGTGACGAGGCAATAACCAATGCACTCTGAGGGGTATCTAATATCTACATTAAATGGATTACTTATTAAAGTAGTTATTTTTCTCTGATTTCAGTGAAGATTCCTAGATGTCTTGCAGAGACATAATTTTTCTTTACCCCATATAAGACAAAATCTAGTTCTGAAAATAGCATAAATTCTCCATTTATCTTTAATATCAGTATATTGATGTGCATAATTAACCACAGTGTGTTTGATTTCAGGTAATTGTTTATTTATACATATAGAAAATTAAATTGTTAAATAAGTTAGAACATTCCACTTGAGAGTATTACTGCTGTCACCGTCTGTATTATAGGTAAAAAAATGGTAGAGGTGGCCACAGGGGTGGCCCATGATGAGTAGGTAAGGGTGGCCCCTGGCCCCCATCTAGCTTCGCACTTACCCAAGGACTGGGTTTGAAAACCACTGCATTAAACTGAAGCATAAACAGGAGTTAGACCTTGAGGCAACAGTCTTCTTAAACAGAGCAGAGATACGTTTATTGATAAACCAGGAACATTATCTATTTCATGAGTCACAGAAAATATCTCTTTACAGGCAATGTTGTTGGGGGGCATTAAATTGGCTATAGAAGCAAAACAGCACATAGTTCCCCACCAGGTAGAGACCTAATGGTTTTGTTTCCACTCACAAGATGAGAAATTATATTTTTTAATCATTAAGAGGCTAGAAAAAACTACCCAGAAAGGATCCTGTGCCTAGTTTGGAAGCTCCTCCCACTGTAGGCGGGCCCCGGGCCCCATCCTCTCCTCCCCTCCTCTCCTCTCCTCTCTGCAGTAAACCCTCCAGCTCCTGTCCGGCTGCAGCGCACTGCAGTCTCCATCACTCCTCCGCCCTGCACACTCCTTGCAGCTGGGAAATAAACCCTCACAGGCCCGCCACAATGTAAGTACTGATATCAAAGCATTGATTATGATCATTACTTTAACCCTAAGCTTTATCTGTTGCATAATGACTTGCAAATTTAATTATCTCGGCTTGATGCAGAAAGTTCATTTTTGTTGCATTTTTTTAAAACCGTGCGTATTTACATGGGCTGCTGGTTAGTGTGCATGATCACAGAGCACATATTTACAGACTGCATTATTTATTTGTCCTTTTAAAGCTGTGAATAACAGTATCCTGTCACAGGATCTTCTGATAGAGGTAATAACTGATCTTCCATGACCTTAAAACGCCTTTGCTTTGGTGAACAGACTGATGATGCAGCAGATTTCTCTCCTCAGCAGCAGGAACACGTGTCCTGTTTCATCTCTGCAGTGATGAAATCCACTCCTGAATGCTGCAGCAGCCTGATGCACTGCCTGGCATTCCCCTGCTGTCTGTCAGGAGTCCTTTAACTTCATCTTATTCTTTAATCGGGGTCGTTTAACTTTCCAACATGTTTTCTTTACTTCTTCACTTTCTGAGCTCCATATACAACGTTTTCAGCTTTTTCTTTAAAATTTTGTTCAATGTGTCATGAACAAAAATATTTATTAGACAAAGAAACATGTCTGTGTGTCCCTTTTTCAGGAGGTTTATCACAGGTGTAGCTGTTTTGGCCCTGGTGGTTTCGATTGAAGGCAGTGTGGGGTAAGTTGACAGCTTCAAGTTTGAACACATCTGTCATGCATGCATCTATCATGCATTTCTATTTCAAATCTGAATGAAACGTGGGGAAAGTAGCCTGATGCACCTTGACGACTTAAGTTTTGTTTAGCAATCAATTAAAATCAGCAGAAAAAACACAGCATATTGCAGCAGTTCTATCAGGATAAGCCGCATTAAAGGCTCAAACTATATCTAAGTATATCAATGGAAAGTTTAGTGGAGGGAAAACATCGAGTAGAAATAGTTCAAAAGACAGAAAGAATAATCACACCATTTAGATAATTATGAAGTAAAGCTCATAGGTTTACAGTGAATTAGAGCCTCATTAGCCACCATACACAGATGCAACCCTGTCATTAGCTCCTACCTGTTAGTCTACAACTTTGTGTGAGGTGCATAATTGTCACTTTTGTTTTACTGGCATCAAATGTCATAAAGTTAGTGCAGACTGTATAACTTAGCATGCCTTTAATCACAACCAGACTGTGTTGAGCTCCATGTTGATTTTACAGAGTGGTCTGGGTCCCTGTTTGGCGGATCAGATATACAATTCTTTAAGCAAAACTAGTTAGGCACCTTACTTGGTTCCCAACTGGGTCACTTATGTTTGTTTTATAGGAAAATCTGTCAAATGTTTTAATTTATTGATTTAGAATGTCCTATTTTTACTGTTTCCAGGTTGAAACCTATAAATAATTTGTTAATATAGTTAAAAATGTCAAATACGTTATCTGGAACCAATGATTAAGCCAAGTTCTTACCTATATGGGCCTCATATATAATTGTTAACCTCTACTGACTGTTCCTCTGGAATATTCCTGGTGCACAAATAGCCAACAATAAAAAAAAAACGGAAAATATTAAATGTTACATCAACAAAGATTGGAAATATTTAGTAATCATTGATACCCTCTTTCATTCATTTTTTTTTCTTTGCATCCTAATCATCCTCCTGCTAAATTAATAAAATCCTCATCAGCCCAGGCTGCTTGACTCTGCTTAATTTCATTCACAGCTGTTTTAGAGACAATCTAAAAAAAAAAATTAACAGACCTCAAAATGCATCAAGGTGACTCATTTTATGAAATTCAATCTGACCTTTTTGGTTATCTGTCATTTTTACCTTATCCGACCTTCTATAAGCTCAGTATCAGAGTTTTTATCCACTTTTGTCCCTATCTGTCCTCTGTCCTTCATACCAATCCTGTGTTTATGCCTTTTTAGATTAGAAGAGGTGACGCTTTGACTGATGTGATAACATTAATTAAAATGTGTTTCCTTGTACTTATATTTTTTCACTGTGTTGCAGACCAGCTACCAACACCAGCTTCTGCACCGAGTCCAGGGAATGTCTGGAATATGAGCTGATCTGCAAAACAGACGAGTATGAAGTGAGTCTGAAGTGCCAACAAGCGGCTTAAACACAAACCTTGCTGCTTCTAGAATTCATATCTGTCACCTTTCATGGTTGTGTGTGTGTTCAGGTGCGACATATCAGCCCCACTCGCTGGGTGTCAACAGATGCAGAGGCCTATTTTATGGGGGTGGGTGCAGCCATGGCTTTCAGGAGGCTCTTCATGTATATCAATGGAGGAAATGAAGAAGGTAAGGATGGGAGAGGAGACGCATCTGTCTTACTCAATAACTTTTGATTAATTAAAATTCTGTGGGTTTTTGTCTAGGTGTGAAGATGGAGATGACAGCTCCTGTACTGGTGAAGGTCCCAGAAGAAACCACGATGTGGGAGCCTGCTGTTTATACGCTCAGCTTCCTGCTGCCGTCAGCCTATCAGGATAAACCGCCTGCACCCACTAATGACAAGGTGAACTAGAAAGAACCTATAACTGCAGAAGGATGCAGTTTCTCTGTTTGGGTTGGGCAGCTGTCCTTGAAAGTTAGAAGGTTGAACTCTGAGGAGCTCTGCATAATGTGATCAGGGTTGTTTCTTCTGTTTTGTTTTTTTTTCATCTTAAGGATCAATAATAGGCACTGATGCAGAAAACTGAGTCTGTCTCTCATCCTGCTTTCACTCAGAGGAACAGAAAGATAAAAGCTTTTGGCTCCAAACATATTTCTCATAAATCCGCATAGACAGATTAATAAATGCATCCCCTGAAACTTGATGACTTTAAATTTATTCAGTTATTAACTCAGATCTAAACCCAGGAGTGTGTTTCCAAACCAGTCATAGCATTGTAGCTTTGGCTGCATGTTCAGATTATTGTCCTACTGGAAGGTTCCTGCCCTTTTTCCAGCCAAGTTTTGCATTTTATTAACCTGTGTCGCCCAGTCTTCATGATGCTGTTAAACGAATGTTTTCTACCAAAGCAGTCAGATTGACTGTATCTACTTACCGGGAAATGTCTGAAGTCAGTTGATCACTTTAAATTATTATTATTTTTTAATACTGTCAGAATAGAATTGCATTTGTAAAAATAATGATGACCTCCTTTCCGTTGATCTATCACATAAAATCTAAACGCAACACACAGAAGCTTTGGTTGGAGGGTTGGAGTGTGGCACAGATTACAGGTTATCATAACCTTTTTAAAGGTATTTTATATAACTGCTAATATTTTAACCCTTTTTTGGAAACTTGATGAAATACTTAGTTGTTCTTGGAGGAGAGAGTGTGACTTTATCACTTTTGTGGGTTTTGTTTTTTGTTTTTTTAACGGCACTAGTGGCTAATTTTTTTATACTGTAGGCTGACAGGAAAGGGGGTATGAGAGACAACAGGTAAGACTCACGTCAAGGACTAAGGCCGCCGTCGTGCGCGCTAACCACAGAGCCAACGAAACTTGCCCCTTCAATTTTGTAACATTTAAAAGAAAAAATTTTTTTTATTTAAAATAAATTTCATGGCAAAAACCGGAATACATGTAATTACATAAAAAAATAGTAATAACAGTCACCCTCCTTAATGTGGTTCAAACTAAATAGTGTTCTATAAAAATAAATTGTTGCAATTCGCCTGTTTTGCTGCATAGTGGTATTTAGGGTTAAAGGTTTTTACCAAAAATCATCACATATTTTTTTCATATTGGGGTAATGTTAATTAATTTACTTTAATTATTATTAATTAATTAATATTAATACTATTTCCTTGACTCAGCAAAAGGAAAGGCATGGTTTGCTCTGGGTAAGACCTGCACTGGTTAATCACTTTAGTTCAGACACATTAATGCATCTGGATGGGTTATAGTTGGTAACTCAGAAAAACTGGACAAAGACCTTCACAGAGAGAATAGAAGACTCTTTTAGAATACTCAGTGCCAGTAGCTGAAGTATCAGAAGTATCATCTGGGATGTGGATTTTTCTGCTCCCTGATATTTTTTCCTTGTTTTGTCCACAGCTGTATTTTACTGAGATGCCGGAGATGGACGTGTACGTGAGGAGCTACGGAGGCTGGATGATGTCGGTCACCTCCAGGCTTCACTCCCACATGCTGACCAAAGAGCTTCAGAGGGTGCACGCTTCCTACAACCACAGTTATCACTATGGAGTGGGTTATGACAGGTAGGTAACATTTTACTCCTGTTTGCTCCAGTAATGTCAAACCATGTTCTATTTTATCTGGAAATTCCTTTCCAAACACTTCTATCCACTTGTCTTCTGCTCTTTCTCTTGTGCTTGCAGTCCCTTAAAGCTGCTAAACAGGCATAATGAGGTGTGGTACGTGGCTGAAGGCCAACCGGTTTGCACAGATCCACAGGAGCCCACTCCTGCACACACTCCCCGGCCCACGCCAACACACTTACTCCTGGACTCCTCTTCTGAAATGCTGTCTGATTCCCCCTACCTCACTCCAGCTAACCTGTCCTCAAACACAACCTTTAACTCCTCCTCTCTGCCGTCCTCTGACCCTTCAGCTGTCCTCCCATCTGAAACGCTGGCAAACAATCTCTCTGACCATCACACCGAGGCCGCTTTCAGTCCCCCTCCAACTTCCGTCGTTATCTCACAGGACCCTGCCACAGCCAACATGTCCGACCCGACCTCTGCGAGCCCGTCCCTGGAGCCGGAGCACGATGCTGGTGTGTGGAACATCACAACCAGCAGCTCCGTGGACACACAAGCTGACCCTGACACTAAAGTCCAACCAGATGATGTCCATTAGCAACACAGAAGCTATCACACATGGTGTTAGATACTCTGATATGATGTACTCTTTTCTTTCAATATGCAATCTGCTCTTATTGTACCACAGCGTTTCCCCTGCAGCCTCCTCCTCAGCCCAGTGTATGTCTGTTCACTTTGTCACTCTGAAGTTATCATGATACTGCATTCTTATCTAAATAGCATAAATGTTAGGTTAAATCAAATGTAACTGTTAGGACTTTAATGAGAATCTGGGATTTACCGCAATATAATATTACATCTGTAGAGAGGAAACAGTCCTAATGTGGAGTTTGACGTTACTGAATTTTTCTGTGCAGCTTCAGCTTTCTCTGAGCTCCATTGCCTACTTTCTTCCTCTGCTGTTCGTGTGGAAACATATTGAGTCGTGAAATCAGCGAGTGCATTTAATGGGGTCTTTGCTGCAGAGAAAATAATCACACTGAATGTGAAAGTTTCCCAACCATCTGTGAAGCCATTAATTACTGGCTTAAATCATTTCAAATAGTCTCTGCGACTGCTTGGGCCTCCAGACCAACAGGGGGCATCCAAGAGTGACAAATTCTCACACTAAATTAGTTTGACCTTTGTGACATTTTTGACTCTTAAACTGCAGAAAGCAATAAGGATAACAATTCCAGCACATTTTAGATTATTTCATACATAAAACCTTTTCTTTCTTTATTCTTCATTGGTATTGCTTAAAACCATTAATGAGACTAAACATATAACTTCAGCTCAATTCATTAAGATAAATCTTTTGCTATGCAATTTGGTCACAAAGGTTTTAGCTCATAAAATACAATATAAACAACTTTCCAGGGTAGGAGAAAAAAAAAACAATGCAGAGAAAAGATCAATGCTTGAAGTATTTCGCTTTAAAATCTTCATTATTGTTAAGATGCTTCAATCTTTATCCAAACTGAGCATGAATGATTAAAAATCACCAAAACTTGCGACCTTTAATTAGACTTTGACAGTTAAAACTTGGTTAACTTCAGTCTTCCTTTTGCAGAAAACTCATTTGTCCAAGGCTTTCAGTGACTGATGGGTTACAAACTGGCATTCATGTGTTAAGACTGCAACAAAGATCCTAAAGAACTGTGCTGCATCCAGTGCAATAAAAAGTATTTATATGAATTAAAAAAAACATTCTGTAGTAATGCATCTCAGAGCTATGTGGTGAAGGAAGACGCAATAAAACAGTACACTCTTGAATGCTTCTTATAAATGCTTTTTGACTTAAACCTATTTACCTTATTTCAACTCACAGCTGGGAATCAGGAAGCAGCTTGAAGATGGGAGTGATGGTTCCTTCTCAGTAGATGGACACAGATTACCTGGGTCAGTTTCAAAGGCAGCTGCGGGAAAGAGCATCTATGATGTGATAGTTAACCCACAGAAGAGTCCTGCAGGTCACCCTGTTAAAACAAACTTTTATCCATGTTGGTGGTTCCCCTGCATCTAAAAACTTGTTGTGGTGAGACTGAGAAAAGCTTTTTAAAGGTATAGTGGAGGATTTTCATACATTTTTGAATAGATCAGCCTTCTCCACTTAAAAAAAAATACACATGCACAACCCTATACCTGTAGGAAATGCCTACTAAACGTGTGCATAAGCCCGTTTCTCCTCGTGCACGCTCTGTTTAAAATTTGCTGTTTGCATCACTCATACAAGTTTACTTTCCAAAATAAGATTTGCAAATTTTCCAATATGTCAGACTCACCACCGGTAAGTAAAAATGGGGACGAGCATGTAAGACGGCCTTATGTAAACATATAACCAGAAAGATTGACAATTAGGAGGACCACTTATTTAGATGATACACCAGGAGGAAGAACATCCTCCACTGTACCTTTACATTTGTTTTACTTTAGAAATCCAGAAATGTCTGTAACGATCCATAAAAAACTGTAAATTCAAGCAATGATTGAGCTCAACTCTGAATATTCGGTGAAGCTGTTACATCTTTACGATGACCAAGTAAATATGGAAATAACCTATAATAATATACGGTACCAATTATGGCTACAAACATCAATACCAGGAACAAAGGCTCAAACTTCCAGCCTCAAACAAACTTCAGCTGTTTTAATCGTCCAATCTGCAGTAAGAAGGTCAGAACAGATTCCAAATCTTAAACAGCAATAACAGGACCTCAGGATTAGGCCCATTATTCTTTCCTCTGTTACAGATATCTGGAGTTAGCAAGGTTGTGTAAACCCAAAGATCCCCCTGAACTTGATTCTAAATGAATCCTGTGGTGTTAAGAAGGAGCATACAGGTACTATAATCTTAAAAAGAAAGAATAATTAAGTAATTCAAGTTTGTATTTATTTATAGACTATCAGCACTTATCTCCACCTGAGAGTATGACAGTCCAGATTCCTCTTGCATGTCATTCGGCATTATGCTAACAGTTTATTGTACAAAAACAGGTTTAAAGCAGCATCTAATGCTCTCACATCATCAGTTTCATTAAATCACAAGTTTACATTGTGATATTTCACAACGTGGAGTAAAGAACCTTTCATGCTGCAGTGATAATGTCTGAAAACTGCTGGGATCAAATAACATCCAAACAAAGTCCTCTAAAAGTTGAACACAGTTCATCTCTGCATCACATACTTATGGCTATCAAATGTGCTTTTATCCACATAGTAACAGGTACTGGGAGAGTTAACATGAAGAAAAAAAAAAATCAAAGTCAGCCATCTGATGTGACTTGAAGGCATTTTCCTATGTTGATAGGCACTATTCAGCCTATCAACATGCTTTCCTCAATGTGCAAATTAAAAGGGTTTGATTTTCCTCCACAGAGAGGTTTGAACTTCAAACTTAAAAAGAACAGGAAATTGTCTTTTTTGAAAGAAATGCTCCGTTTTCTCTTTTACAGTGTGTCTCTGTTACACAGTGAACATTTAAATAGATGTTAAAGGGAATAGAAATACAAATAGGTTTGTAATTCTGAAAAATGGGAGAGATTACACAGAATCTGTGTGCACATAAATAGATTTGTGTCCGAATATTTTTTTTTTCTCCAATTTAATAACATTCTAATTTACACTCCTCCTCACTTAGAGATAGCCACCTTCTTGGTGACACTTGCTCTCCGGTTACTGCCTCCTCCCGCTCCTCCTCCAACGCCTCCCTGCCAAAGCTGGCTGGGGATGGTGAAGGCGTCCACACTCATCCCCATGGTTTTTGATGGGATGGTGCTGAATTGCTTCCTGTCTGAGCTGTATTTGAAGATGGACTCCACCTGGCTGGAGCTAACCGACCGAGGGCCCACGCCCGCCAGCCGCACCAGCTCCTGCGTGTCAGGGTTCATGGTGTAAACGCCTCTAAACTGACAGTTGGAGTCGCGGAAGAGAATGAGGAAGTGATTGGCAGAGCTCTTTTCCATCTCCTGAAACCAGAGCAAAAAGAACACCAAAATAAAAAGGTTATTTTTTAATCCTCAGACACTATGAGAAAAATGTCATTAAAAAAACAAAATATATCCTAACCTCAACGATCTTGTTTTTTTGCGTCTCGTTCACCTTCCCAGCCAGGCAGCAGCGTGACAAAGCGTTGTGAATAATGAATTTATTGGACTTGAAGCTTGGTTCTTTGAAGAGTTTTGGACCTGAGAATGAGAGTCACAGTTATTAGCGTTACAGAGCCATGTTTGAACACAGGGACTCTCCTGCTTATTTCTAAAGAACGTAACACAGATGATCAAAGCCCTGTTTAAGCAAACAAAACATTACTATTTGAATATACAGACTTTATTCTTACCAGACAGAGAACTTTAATTTGATTAGCCAGTTTAGTTAATCACATTATAGATTTATATTTTGATTCTATTAATAGCTGATTTTCTCCAAATCTTAAACTAGTCTACATCTACACTAAGTTAAATAATGTACTTACACACGACTGACTGTTTCATTATACTAAGACTGAATTCATCTGGTGCTAGTATGCATCCAATCACTGAATGCAGGTCTGTGCTGTGTGGTGATGTACCTGTGTATTCTGGGGCAGGCGAGGTCCCATTGGAACCAGACTCCCAGTCTTTGTCTCCATTCTGATTTATGGGTCGGCTTGGTGTCACGCATCGTGAAGGGGAATCAAAACGGCTGTTGGATGACATAACACTTTTTACAATCTAATTAATTATGATGAATGAGATGGGAGTAGGACATGTAGGTTAAAACCATTTTCTATTGTTCAACATCATCCTCAAAATCAGACAAACATGGCAGCAAAAACAACACATTTCTCCACAGTGTTGCCTTGTTTATAAGTAAGCCGAGGTTTTTTTTGTTGTTGTTGCCTTAAATAAGCTTTTCTAACTGCATGCAATTTTATTTACTTTTTAATTTGCCAATCCCAGCCTCTGTATGACTCACATCACTGAATTTATAGCAGATATAAAAGGTATCTATAGTGGCAAAGCTTCAAATATGGAAGCTCCAATAGTCCCTATAATCAGGGATTAATTGGACAAACTCAGATTTCTACACCTCCACCATCAGTTTCAGCATTACCACAGAGGAGAAAAAACTATCAACAGATGGTGACAATGAAATTAGCTACATCTGTTGATAGTTAGTTGATAGTTTTCAATATTCAGGGGGCTGAATATTGTGTAATAGGTGCTAAAACATACACCTCACCATTACATTTTGTATGTGAAAAAGTAATTGCCCCATAAACCTAATAGCTGCTTGTGGCAAGTGTTTGGGATCACTCTTGGTTTACTCTTCCTGCTAGAATAGCTTTTTATTTATTTGCAGTGAATTGCCTGTTTTGGGTTAACCTGGTATAAGTCAGATTGATAAATGTAGTTCTATTGGAATTCTACAATCTACTTAGAGACTACTGACAGAAGACTGATGGTGATTTTACAGGACCTTAACCCACCATCACAGAGGGTACTAAGCTTGCGTGGGTAGAGGATTTAGGCATTGCACTGCACAATGAGATTTGGCAAGATAGCTTGAAATATAAACATACAACATCTCTTTGCTTGAGGCATGGTCTTATTCAGTTTAAAGTTTTACATTGTTTGCACTATTAAAATGAGGTGTTGGCTAGAATATTCCCTGATACTAGCCCAGACTAGAGTGTCCAAGATGTAGTCAAAATCCAGCCACAGTAGGTAACATGTTTTGCTTTTATTTTAACAGTGTTTTGGTGCACAGCTTGGCTATGTGTCGGGATGTAATGCATGTATAATGCAGTGCTGCTAGTTGGGCATGATTGTGGTTAGCTTAACACATGGCCATGTCTGCTTCTCCCTGAGCCATGCAGAGGCGCTAGCTCTGCTGCCTTTAGGCTTCTCCTTGAAGCAGCCAAGAAGAGTTTAACAGGGAAGCTTGGTGTATTCTCAAAACTCTCACACATAATGCAATCTCCAAGCATAATTGAAGACTTCTAAAATCAAAGAGAAGACTTGTTCTTGCTAATTTTAAACATTGAGATAAGTCTAACCCAGGTGGGAACAGGGATTAAGCAAAGTGCCATTTTTAAACTGGACTTTTGGGCATTAGCAGCAGCATGAAACAGAAATTACATACAGCAGAAGATCAGCTGATAGGTTTGCACTGTTTTTTATTTATTTAAATGCGTTATGCTCTCATAATCAGGTAACAGGAATTGACAGAAAACCTGGAAAGCAGTGTCAAATTCAGGTATACCTCTGGGGTTTCTTTGTGGAGTCGCCATTATTTCCAGACTCATCTGTGGCTGCAAGGTTTAGTGAGGATTGAGAGTAGACCTTTGTCATCTTGGAGCCTAGGGAAATAAAATAAAAATGACTAGTACTGAAGCTACAAACACATACTCATTTTTCTCCTTATTTTCTCACTGTACCAGTTGCTCCCTTGGCTGGACTCAGAGACAGCTTGGTTTCTTCCCGGGTCATGCTGCGAGGCCTTGAGCGGGTTTTCTTAACAGAACTTCGGCCTTGATGATTAGTTGTTTTCTGCTTCAGGACTTTGTCCAGGTCCTCCATGATTCTAAGCTGATGTCTTCGCTCATACTCCCCTCGTGTGAAATCGCCTCGCCGAGCGGGAGTTGCAGGAGGTGTGGGGGAAGGTGAGGTGGTGACTGCTGGAGGCGTATTGGATGGGGATGCAGCCCCTCTTTCAGATGATGCCGGTCTGGGGAAAAAACACAAGTCCAAAGGTTATTCTCAAGTTAGCAAACTGGCTTCTAATAGGAGACACAATTTAAACAATGGAAAGCATTAACTTGTGAAACATACTTATATGTGGGGTTTACCTGTTTTCTCTTTCTTGCTCATGCCATTGTCTTCTCCTTCTCAGCTCCTCCGTTCTTTTCTGCTGTCTCTCTAAAAGCAGAGCTCTGCGCTGAGCCATTTCCCCTTCACTGTGCGCATCCTCCTACAAACAAACCACAATTCACTTAACTAGCAAATGTCTGGCAGCCTTTAAGTGGTGCAAAACACATCAACCTTTGCAAAAATATCAGAAAGATCACGTTGGTAAAATGTACGATCTCTTGGTCAGTTTTATGCAGTATAATTATGCAGAGTAAGCTCTGTAATGAAAGAGGCTGCTGAGGCCTAAACTCGGAGAGGAAAAACTAAACTGTCTTCTAGGTTTAGAAAGTGTTTTACAATAAAACAAAACTGTGACCATCTATCATCATATATGTTTATTTAAACAATGCATCTAGATTATACTGTTTGACCCTTTGATTTGTTCATACATTCTTTAAATCTTACTACCACAAACTTTGACACATTTCATTAGGACTTTATGAGACAAACCCAAATAAATTTGCTTTTTTCTACAGAATAATGAACAAGTTGCACTTGCAATCAGCCACGCAGAGTTGATATTTAAAACTTATGAGACACCCAATCTTCACTAGCTTCACACTTCTAGAGATTAAATCTTTTGATATATATATATTTTTTTTTTTTTGCAAAACTATTTCACCTTAGCGTGATTGGATAGAGTGCAGTTAAACATCCATTTTAGGAATTTGCAGAGATTCCCAGAAGGTTAGGACATCTGCCATGAATATACTTTGATCTGAAGTACGTGCGGCTCCTTCCTTAGATTTAGGATGATCTTTAACCCCAATCTATAATCCATTGCAGCCTTTATTAGATGTTATTCCAGAGCTGTGCTTTATTTCTTTTCAGCAATCTTTCCATGAACTCTGGTCAGTTTCTACACCCCTGCAGAAGAAAGCACCCACACAGCACTGTGCTGTAACATCCATGTTTGGGATTCCTGTATTAACAAGGTGCAGAACTAATAATTTCCCCGTGATTAGACTCCCTCCTCGGCAGCTCCCCCAGATTTAGGCATTTATTACCCTTCTTGAAAATCTAGTACCATTTCCCTTCTATTTTAAAGTTCATCAGTGCGTGTTGGTCTGTGATATACCTACTGTAGGAGCCATTTGTCCTGTCCTGTGTTTATCGCCACCAGTTGGCGTATTTCATTTTGAGTTCTGATTGTTTGATGGGGGATGGTTTTTTTTTAAGGTCAACCATTCTGTTCAGGTGTAATTAATGAGAGGAGGCAACAGTTTTCTACTATGTTTTGTTTAGATTATGTCAAATGTATGTATTTACATAAGGCAATTGGTAAAACTATGGACATTGTTATGTTAATAAATGACTTTATTATAAGTCAAAGGAAAGATTGGCATGATGGTCTTAATTAAGCGTACGTAAAACCAACGCCTTCAGGAATAACAACCAGTAGCCTAAAATATAGGATTTTAGCCGCTACATGTACTAATACACATTAAAGTTTTGGGATTGTAGTGAAACAATAAGGAACAATTTCAGTATTATTATATTTCAGTATTATTCAGACCTTTAATTCCATAGATTAAAAAATAGGGCGTCTAGGAAACATTGAACAATGTCATACCCTTTTTTTGTAAACTGTTTTTATTGCTGTCCTTTTTGAATGTGATGGATTTGTTGTTGAGTATAAACACTAACCTTAAAGAAGAATCCGATTCCTCCTCTTGCTCCGGGTTCAGCCTTCTCTCCGCTTGGCTCTGCTGTCTCAGTGAAACTGCTTTGCTGCTCTGCTGGTTGGGTCTGTGCTTCAGGCCCCCCATCTCTGTCAGCAGTAGCTTGACCAATTATATTGACGGGACCTTGGTGCTGAGGAAGTGGGCGTCTCCCTGCTTCTGAAGCAGATTCTGTGTGGTCGCTCATGGAATCAGAGGAAAACTCCTGACCCTCATCGGTTGGTTCATCACTGCCCCCCTCTGGCCCTCCAGCAAAAGACTGCAACGCCTCAGTCAGGCTGCAGGGCTGCTGAGCACTGTCGCCTCTTTCCCCATCTCCTCCTGCGCTATATGCAGCTGAGAGGGACAGGGTGTCACTCTCAAAGGAGCACTCAGAGGGAGCACCGGAGCTGCTGCCTCCAGCAGCCCTAAGCCTTTCCTGTCTGATCTGAGGCAGGACGGGCAGTGCTCCTACTGACTCTGCATCCTCTTGTTCTAGCTCCAGGCTGAACTGGGTGGGTGTCTCACTCGAACCCGTGTCTGAGGTGCTCTCATCAGGAGGCATCTGCTGTGTAGTCCGAGGGGACTCCTGTGGGGTTCGGGGTCCACCGATGCGGAAGGAGGAGGAGGTCTGGACCTGACACTTGCTGGGTGAGACGCGGCGCAGGTGTGGGATGGTGTCCACATTCTGGGTCGGTGTCAAGACTCGGTTGAGCGGAGGGAATTTGAGCTCTGAGGGCCGTGGGTGAGGTTGGTGGTGGGGACGGCTGCTGTTTTTGGGACTGCGGGGGGAGGATGAGGAGTGGATTTTACTTCGAGGAGCTGGACAGGAGCTGGAGATGATCACCTTTGGGGAGGTGGATGGGGGAAGGATGTGGGAGCGGCGGGATGGGGAAGTAGTCTCAGAGGAATTAGGAGCAGCAGGTATGACCCAAGCCTTAGTACCGCTCCTGGAAGGAGTTCTCGGGGGTGTCTTTGTCGGGGTGTGAGGGGGGGTTCTACTATTGCTTCTTGGGAAGGTCTTAGGTACGTTTGGGGGTCTTTGGCTGCTCATGAGTTGCTGCTGCTGTTCTGTTAGTTTCTGCATGTCCTTTTGGAGAGACTGCAAGGCTTCACTCAGCTTCTGCACCACTTCATTGTATTCCACGATGACAGCCTCTCCTCCTTTCTCCCGGCCCTTTCCATCTACCGTCTCTGGTCCTTTCTCTGCTACTTTCTCTGCTCCTTTCTCTGCTCCTTTCTTGCTCTCCACAGAGAAGGTGACCTGTTTCTCCAAACGAGGAGGGTTGGAAACAGACGGCTTCTCTTTCTCTGTCTCTTTCTCCTCCTCCTGTTTCAGTTGTTCCTCCATGCGAGTCAGACGCTCCTCAAGGGTCAACCCATCCTCCTCTGCTCCTTCCACTCCTCCCTCACCTTGCTCTCTTTTCAGCTGAAGGAAAGCATTTTTCCCAAGCCGTTGCCTGTGCCTCGCAAAAATGGCTTCGATTCGTCTCTTTTGAGCTTCGATATTCTTGCGTTTTTCTTCCAGTCGTGCTCCAAGCTCCCAGGCTTCAGAGCCTGGCTCGGACCCTCGGGGACCTGGACTCCCTTGCTGACCAGACGCTGGCGTGGAAGGGGTGTGTGGTGTGCCTGGGGTGGTTGGGGTTGGAGCTGAGGTTGATTCCTCTCCAGGGGTGGCGGGGTGTCTTCGTCTGTTGTCTCTGCGTTCAGCAAAGCTGGTCATGCGTGGACTGTCGTTGTTATGATTCCCTTTACCGTTAGAGGGCCGGATATTCCCAGGGACATTTCTGGGAGCTTCATCTGATGCTTCTGAAGAGTCAATGCTGCCATCTCGTAGAACAGAGTCGTCATCACGTGACATATCAGGTTGCTTTTTTGATCTGTCCTTCTTACCTTGCCTTTCACCAATTCCAGCATCCCCCCTGACTGGTCGATACTGGACTCCAGCGCGACAGGGAGCAGAGCTGCTGAGCTGGGGACTGTCCTCTTCAGGGGAGTGCAAAAAGAAACCTGCAGGAGCTCCATCAGGACACAGCCTGGGCTCTGGCCTGCAGGAAAAAACCTCTCGTCCACTTTTCTCTGACGTTCTTCCCTTCATCCTATCTTTGCCGCCGGGTATAAGAACCACCTGCCGAGCCTCCTCGATGGTGGGCAGCTCTCTGAGCGGTGCTGTCTGTGCATATGGGACCCAGGAGGAGTGCTGCGAAGGGGCCGAAGCACTGACCAGGTGGCTGAGGTCCTCTGGAGGGCTGAACGGGACACGAGTCATCCCTGTTGAGGCTGCCGGTGAGCTCAGAGCCGGGGTGCCGGTGAGGTTGTCGGTGCTGATAGAGCGAAAGACAGAATCTATTGGGTTTCCCATGACAATGTCAACATCACTGTCCAGGCCGAATGGGATGCTGAAAGTCACTGCTGACAGAGGACGACTGCAGAGAGGTGGGTGACGACACAAAAATGGATGCCACGAGCATTTAAGAAGCAGAAACCACAGAAGCCAACATAAGAAGAGTAAGAAATCAAAATACGAATGCAACACGTTTACATTTATAACAAGCTTTAATATTAACATACCTGATTTGTTTCTTCGTCCAGCTCTTGTTTTCTGCAAGAAGTGTTTAAAATGAGTCAATGAAAGTATAATAAAGCATCCATCCCTGTAAAGATGCAAAGTGGTGATTATTTACCTGGAGACACCGGAGAGGAGATTGGCACAAAGGGTTGTTTGAAGATGAACGATGGAGAACTGCTAGCAGAGGAAACAGAAATATTTCATTACTGGAGTCTGAACCTAGTTATTTAGACTTTAGAGTGTTTTGTTGTTGTTGGAATTTTACAAAAATCTATTTATTGATACAAGAAGACCATCTTAAAAAAGAAACTTAATAATTTAAAACAAAAAAAGTTTGATTTCCTTAATTTTTTCCACTCATACCTCGGATCTGAAACCCACAACACTGAATTTTCAGCTTGATAGCCTTCAAATAGTTCCTGTTTAAGAAATTAAAATAGCTAAGTCATAAAGAGATGGTAGTTAGAGGGTAGATGGTTAAGTAGATAATTTGTTGCTGAAACTTTTCCAGCAATCACCAACCACATGTAATCTCTTAAAATCACAACCAGATGGCTCCATTTGCCAGCCAATCTGCATGATGGAGCTGCTCCAGCATTCTCTGTTTTTAATGTTTTTGCCTCCACACCTGCATAGATGATGGGGATTAAGATCTGGACTCAATGAAGGCAATTTGACCACAGAATAAGTAATCTCTGCGATAATCCTTTCAGCTCAGTGTTTTGACTCCATCTCCTGCTGGAGGCCACGACCTGCATCTTCAAAGCTTTCTTTTTTTTTATGTGCATTTCAGTTGAAGAATAATCACAAAAGGGCTGAAAATATTTTAAGAAGATTAAAAAGTTACTTTTAAAGTGTTGCTTTAAGGGTTATAATAAATCATATCCAAATATTTTGGCATGGTTTGGAAAATTTACTATCAAATATCAAAATTACTTCATGCCTGCAGGCATAGATTAGACTGCTGATTTCCACTGATGCTCTTGCAGGACAAATAAATAATGTTTAAATAAGCTGAAAGACCAAATTGTCCTCATCTGTACTTGAAAGGTTGTTTTTTTCCCTTTTGTGTTATTAAACGAAATATTGTACAATTAAGACCTGATTTAAGACTGTTTCCATGATGAGAGGTTTTTGAATATTAAAAGTGTTGTTTAGGTGTGAATAACGGGAAAATGGTACCTGTTGCTGTTTCCACCGACAGGACTCGTACAGTCGAGTAACCCTGTGACATCTAAAGCATTTACAAACACACATGGGGGGTTAAAAACATGCACAAAGCAACAAGAGACACCATAAAGGCAGCTTGGTGAGGGTACCAACCTGTGAGATCGATGGGTTGGATGGGCTTCACAAAATCAGGCTTCTTAACCTCAAACCACTCCAGCAGTTCTGCTAGGAAGCTCATTATATTCAGCTAAAGAGAAGAAATGTCTCATCACCATTAATAGTGTACTTAAAATTATGTATTTTCAGTCTAAATAAGGAATACTAATCTAAAAACTTGAAAAAGGAAAAAAAAAAATTTCCCACTAATTCCTGATCTTAGATCTCATGTGGATTCTGGTTGATAAATTATATTTTCTCTTACAGTAGATTATAAGGCATATGAAAATAATGACAACAATCAGTCATACCCCACCAGATTATTTTCTCCAACAGGCTTTTTGTGCATATAAATATATACAAAGGTTCATTAATAAAGTACTGAGCAAAAGTTTCAGATAACAACCGCTTTCTTCCTGTTTTCCTTCTAAGGCGCCAGAGATGATGTAGGGCTAGCTGAAAATGACACGAATTCCAATAGGTACTGTTTATTTTTTATACTTGATAATCATTGCTGTTAAAGATCTTCATGCCTACATGCAGAGCTGGTGGTGCGTAAAGCATGTCCTCCACAGCAAGGGGGCAGCAGCTCTGCAAGTTACTCTCGCAAAACTCCTTGATCAGCTGGAGGTTGTAGACGCTGTCCGCCACAGACATGGTGTCCTTCAGACAAACATCTGGAACGAGACCACACAGGGGGACATGGATGATCATTTTATGATAGTAGTTTGACATTCCTAGAAAGCCAAAGTATGGATAAAAAATGTCAGATATATTAATGTGTAAGATTTTACCCTACTAAATACTAATCAGATTGTTATTGTGTTTAATGTTATATATCGTATGAAAACAGGATTTATGGATCTTTACAAATGGTTTCCATTTAGTGTGAAAGGAGTTTTTACATGTTGCATCAGTGCATATGTGTTTGTTAGTACCCTCTAGAGGTAGGAGGCCTGGGCAGTAGTAGTGCAGAACAGCAGCTATGGCGCAGCCATTAGACAGATCTTTGATCGCAGAAACCAAAGGAAAAGTAGGAGTCAGCTTGGACTGAACTTTGTCCTTTCTATAGCGGATCTAGACAAGAGCAAGACAGGAGATGAAAAGAACATTTAGACGGGGAGGTAAAAGGGAAGAGTTCCTCCAACGCAAAAGAAAAGCATGACGAACACTGAGCTCAGACAGCAGGAAACAGCTTTGCTGAGCACAAATAAAAAAGCAGAAATTCAAACTAGACTCAAAGAAGCAAAACAAAAATACATTACAGGGTTCCTATTTTGATTAATTTTTGGATAAATATGGAAAAAGAGTCAGTCCGCCCATAAAAGCTCAAAATGGACTGAGACCTCTGAATATGTGTGAGGTTAAGAAACACTTTCTACATGTAGGAACCCTGTCAACAGGAACCAGCCAATGCACGCCTTTCATCACAAGAATAAAAAACAACATGGGGTCAAGCTTAAAAGCCAGTGCAGAAAGAAGAAAGTCCCATGTAAACAAAAAGCACAAACTGCTTTTAATAAAAACACTTGCAAACACATACACATTAAGCAACCAGGTGGTGCCAGGCAAAGCTTAAATCGAGCAGAAAAGGCCTTGGTTAGAAAAATGGTAGTGAAAACAAGAAAGTTTCCATGCAACAGAAACAAAAAGTTGTGACACTTCTAATAGTTTAAAGTCTCTTAAATAAAAATAAATTATGAGTGTTAGAGCTTAGATGGTATCTCCGTTTATTGTCGACTTGTGACAAACAATAAAAGTGCTGCATGACTGAGTGAATCGACTGTAACTTTCTGCTGCACAGCCCTGATGGCAGCAGTTGAAGATGTTCTATCATACATCAACAGTCTGCCTCTTTACAAAGAGTTCCAACAGGAAAACATGGATGCAGGGCAGCTGTGCTGAAAGCTGATGAGTTAAAACAGTGCCATTCATTCTGAGGGTTGGAGCGACCATTAGCGTGATATCATTCAGTCTAAGGTGAGTGGCGTGGCGATCGACTGGTCAGTTAGGCAGTGAGAGGAAAGCAAGGTGTAATACTTTACCACAGGAGGTTTGTTCCCCGACTCCTTCAAACAAAAAGCGATAGCATGCTGGATGGGGAGGGATGGCAGAGAGAGGGAAACAGGCATAAATGACAAGGGGGTCGGTCACCATGGAAACCGCCACACCACAACGTTACACGGCTCTGCTGAGGAGGAGGCAGAGGAGGAGAAAGAGAGGGAGATACTGTACCATGCAAAAGGACCCGCACTCTTTTAGCTTTTACACATTTTGTTCCATCATGATCACCAATATTAAAGCATTTATTTATTATATAGTATTTAGATTTATTATTTAGATAGTAAAACGTAACTGTGAATTTGACCCAAACTAATCCATTTTTTTTATTTTGAAAAAAATCTGAAAAGTGTAATATTTATGTAAAGGGCCCACTTTACTCTGATTCTCTACCCAAAGTAAAACCTGTATAGAACCACCTTCAGATCTCACCTCATTGGTAAACCGGAATGCAGCAGCTCTGTTTGTGGTCAAAGAATATTAGAAAACAGGAAGAAAGGTGCTTTGGTCCGATGAGACTAACATTTGGCTTCAAAAGTCTTGAGACTAGAGTAGAGGGTTTCCTTCCAGCAGAACCATGATCCTAACACACAACCAGAGCTACACCAGAACGGTTCTGGTCAAAATACATGCAGACATAAATAAAACTGAGAATCTGCTGCATCTCAACAATGTGCAACATTTCTTGTCTCCAGATATGCAAAGCTGGTAGAGACCAAACCGATTACATCTGTGATGCAGAAGATGGTACCTCCACTAAGTATTTACTCTATCTTTAGATGTTTCTATTTGTAAATAATGTCTACCAAGTCACAGTTATACACTTATTGTGTTTGTTTATCACATAAAAAGTAAAATACAGTTGTGGCTGTAATGTGTACTTCTGCAATGTACTATATCTCCCCTCCCTCTGCTCCTTTCCAACACGCCCCCTTCTCTCTCTTGACTCAGTAAATCCGATGACTGAATGCAGACCTCAGAAACACATTAACAAGCATCAGTCTGTAACAAAAAACACCTACATGTCAGGTGACAACCAACCACTCACTTTATCACCCTAAAAAGATGTTAAAGCACAACATTTTCTGCAAAACCTGTTAAACACGAGGACATATAAGAAATATATGCAGCATTTCCAGCAGGCACAATAAGGCCAGCCACAGCAGACAGACAGACAGACAGACAGACAGACAGACAGACAGACAGACAGACAGACAGACAGACAGACA
>NW_015150731.1:132921-161414 GCF_000732505.1 Cyprinodon variegatus
ACTGCCAAGTAGCAAAGACAGAGCCGAACCGCGGGGGGGGGGGAAGACAAGCAAACCAAAGCACGTGTTAGAATCTGTAGACAGTCAGTTTATAGATAATGAGGTGATGTTATGGTTTTTAAGATTGATGTTAGCTGTTAGGTGACACAGCATAGTTTAGGTTAGCAAATGAAGCACAACAAAGGATCATGTTGCTAATCTGTGAGCCTGCTTTTTAGATTTCATCATTATTATTGTTTTACCGTGTCTTGAACAGGCTGCAGATCTGTGCATGTTTGTGACTTAGGAAGCTCTTCTTCTTCTGTGCTTTCTCTTAACCTCTGGTTTAACTGAAAGTAAAAGATGGACAGGTGACCCGTTAGAGAGATAACAAGCAGGATATTGCTAAAAAAGGCATCCTGAGGATGCCTGAAATAACTCACAGCACTAAGACATTAGGATTAAATGACTTTGACATATTAACCTAAAGAATTTTGTTCTGTTTAAAGCTGAAAATATTCAGTTTAATGAACTTCTGCTGACTAGAAATAAGAGTGAACCCTGTGGGGAGACCTGCCTGAGGTTTTCAGAAAACAGATTGTAGCAGATTATTAGTCTGGGATGGGATTCGGAGAGGTCCCTGATGGATCTGTAATCTGCCATCTTACTGTCTGTTTGAGAGTCTGCAACTGGTGGTCATTCAAAAGAACTAATATAGGCCCCAATCTGATGCAAAACTGGACCAGAGAATACAAAAAGAAAATCAAAAAAACATCAAAAACCCCATAAGGCAAGCATAAAGCCTTCTAGAGACTGAACATGTTAACCTTCATGGGAGGTTTGCAAGCAGGAAAATCTTTCTCTCAAAGGAAAAAGTAAACAAAGAAGGAAAAACATTGAGGAAAGACTGTGGATCGCAAAAAAGAAAGTAGACAAAGACTGAGACATTTAGATTCATATTCTTTGGAGAGATAAATCTGAAAACTAATTAATTGAAACATCAGGAGATAAAAGTGGGACAACCTTTCCTCAGACCCACGTCAGACACATCAGGAAAAAATATCAGATTATGATCAAAGTTCTGTCAGCTAACAGATCTGTATATATATATACAGTCACTGCAGTTAGTGCAGGGTCTGCCCTCCGTTCTCTCACCCACTGGACCTCCCCTTGACGTTCACAAATCTGAATATTTATAAAGACATCATTTATATATTTAAACACTGAAAATCCTTGATCCAAAAATATCCTTTCTGCAGTGAACAATATTACATGATTAACATAATCCGGCCCCAAAGTAAGCCTGGAATCACGCCTCATTTTTTATACCTATGAGTCCTTCATTCATTCCAATGAGTCAGACATTATTGTGCTCCTTTAATCAGCTCCACAGCCTCAATCTATTTTCAGTCCTGTCAAACTATTAGATATGATTGCTTTCCATAGATACAAAAAATTTCTAAACAGAATATTTAGGCTCTGAAGCAACACCCCCGACCCTGGTGGAGAGGCCCAACCCTCCCCTGCAGCAGGTGATTGGCATAAGGGGCAATGCCTCTCTCATACCCTGTAGGAAATTATTATTATAATAATTGATAATTCCATGTTTTATTTCACTATAATCTTTAACTCACTCATTATTCTGACTATTTCAGAACATTTAGATTTAAAAAAGACTTTCTTTGAATAGAGCTACCATTTTTTTCGTATCGTAATTGGGACCTTACCTTGTTAACCCAAAACAACAGAGCGTTCTCCCACGGCGCCCCGACGCCAATCTGCTCCGCCTCTGCCGCCATTTTGACCTGGCCAGTCGTCTCTCTGGCAGAAAGTGACATCAGCGAGTCAATGAGGGCCAGGTGAGCCTTCTGCATAATTAAGACACGAGATGGACACTTTAATCAGTCCTGGTGGAAGAGGGATTTAACACAAGCACCAATCTGATCATCTAGCAGCATAATATTCCCTGATACGGCTCAGAAGATGTAAACTTTCAGTTAGAAATTTCCTCTTTTTTTCTTTATATTTAACTATATCTGTGTAATTATTTGAACCTTGGTAGATTTCACTTCATATTCTGTCCAGAGCCAAATGTAAACATGTTCCCACTCAGACGCACCGTGTTGATAGGGTTCCTGCTGAGGTCCTCCTCTGTGACGTCTGCATCCTGGACCTTTGGGCAGAATCCTTTCTTAATGAGGAACTGCAACAGAGCTAAGTTATCAGTTAGGGGCCCCTGTGACGCCTGTGCGGAGCCCCCATGTCCCTGAGCCAGCAGGGCCTGAGTTCTGCAGTAGATCTCTGGCGAGAGGAGCAGCTTGGTGACGGACGGCTTCAGATGCTCTTGTTCATACTGATCCTTGTAAAGCGGCTCTCGGAGCTCCACTGGGACATTTTCTGAAAAAAGAAGGGAGCTCTAAGTCATCGAAATAGGAGATAAAATAAAATTCTATTCAATGCTATTGAAGCACAACTTCCTTTTACAAATCAAGACAATTAATTTAAACTGCATCTCAAAAGTAAGGAAATGAAAGTGATTTAAATAAAAAAAGAACATACAGTAAATACACAGAGAACAGGAAATTGCAGTGGAACTAAGTTAATGAAGTAATTAAAGAACTTTAACAATTTAAGAAAATAAAAATAACATTTAAAATGGCTATAAAAAGTGAGTTTTAAAATGGTTGATAATAAAATGAAAGTTGAACGACAAACTTAACCAATATTGTTTAGACAGCACAGTTACAGGTGACTAAACAAATTGGATTTCATCTCAATTTAAAGCCATTTAAAAGATAAGTAGTGCTTAATTAAAAGCTGCTTTTCCTTGTTTGGTTCTGGGTATGATGACTACATTAGAGCCAGAACACCTTAAATGTCTGGGAGGTTGATAATGTGACATCAAGTCTGCATCATACTTTGGTGCTGATCCATGCAGCGAGTTATACACCAACACAGTGGTTCCCAAACATTTCCTACTGAGCCCCTCCAGTGAGCCCAACCTGTTCAGTTGAAAAAAGTTAACTGCAGTAAATTAGCTAATGTTTTAGTTAATTAAGATCTGTGTTAGGAGGAGCATGTACATATGGAGGGGCTCTAAGATGGATCCCTGAGGTACGTCACATGCAATGCTTGTTGACTCTGATGTAAAGTTAGCTACTGACACAAAAAAGGTCATGTCTTTAGATTTAAACCAGTCCATAGCTGTAGCAGAAAGGCAGACCCTGTTTTCCGTTACCTCTGATACAATGGGGTGATCAACAGTGTTGAATGCTGCACTGAGGTCCAATAATAGCAGACAGATCTTACTGTCTTCGAAAATGTAAAATCTGAGCAAAATTACCTATCTGTTGTTTTAAACACATTAGAAGCTGAGAGAAGAAATATTTTACCTTTTTTGCATAAATGACACTTTAAATAAAGTCATCTCTACAGGAATGCCCTGGTGATACTCTGCTGCAGTGAATTTCCTTTGTGGGAAAAAAAGCCCAACACACAAAGCACTGTTTCAGGTTTCTGCACAGAAACCACAGCATTACTGCATTGGATCTTGTAGAAGAAGAAAAAAAACTGCTTGAGTTCAGGATAAAACTTGGAGGCGAGGGGGGGTGAGGTGACAGTGCAGTGACTGCAGGAGAGGAAAATGTCATCATCTGCATGAACAGCTCCACTGGGTTACTGAGATAAGAAAGAGCGAGACATAGAGCATGAATGGCCATCTCAGAGTGAAGAGTGGGTTGACCCATATTCCTCCTCTGGATAATCCTTAAAATTGGAAAGGACTTATTTGGAAAACGTGCAACTTTTCCTCCTATCTAATGGCAGCTTTTGTTTATGTCCTAACATGGTTTATAATGAGGACAGGGATTGGTTTGATCTCCTTTCCTCCTTTGCATGTCACTGCTGTAAGATGCATTTATGTAAGACCTCTCCTCCTCTGGCCTGTTTCAGTGATCCACCGAGAGCCGACAAGAGAAAAGCTAACTGTGTCCCTACATCAACAGGACATTGCAGTTGAGTGACACGCTGTGCTGAAGGGACAAATTTTGTCTCATTGCTGCTGTGTGTCGGGGGTGGGGGGGCAGAGGGGTCTTTGGTCACTATGGAAACAGCACAGCCATTTGTCCCAATCAGGACTGAGGCAACCGGACAGGACTGCAGAGCAGGAGCCATATAAAGCACACTAACCGCATTAGGGAAAAAGAAACAAGCCACATTTTACAGCAGTACACAAACACATAAAGCATCTTTGGTATAAAACCAAAGGTTCGTTCTTCTTAGAAGTGCTTTTTTTCTGAGTTTGAAATGTTGATGTTTTGGAAATTTAATTTGAATGCCTCTATTTGTGCATGTTCACTTCTTTTTAGACAAAATGGTGGTAAACTGTTGTAAAATAACACCAGAAATTTATAGTTTCATAAATGTTTTGGTGGGTATCTGCTAAGAAAATCTAGAACTTGAGATTCTTTTCCGTTGTACCACAACACATCATTTATTCATCACCAGATTCTATTTTTACTATTTCTGGTCAGATGTTTGCAGGAACTCAATTTCTGCAAAAACGTTTTCTAAGCATCAAACATCTGTTGATTTAAGCTGCAGCTGAAGAATTATGTGCTAGTCCACCTTTTACATACCTCAGTTTACTTTCTGCATCAGTGGCTGAGAAGGAGACCCCCCTGATGCCGCCACCACCATGCTTGACAGGTGGTACAGTCTTTAATAATTTAGCTCCTAAAAATGTCTCCTTAGACTTAAGGTGTTGACTTTGGAGCAGATTCTTGGTTTGTTGTGATTTTTTCATTGTAACAGTAATGCTAGTGTTTTTGGCAATTTCCAGACTTATTATTCCAGGGTTTCTCTTGAGCTTAGGGGGGCTTGTTTGACATAGATGGTTGAAACATGGTCACATTTGGTGTTCCAACAGAAAATGATGCTTAAACGCAGATCACAGCTGTTTCTAGGATTCTGGAATAGCCTCTTCTAAGACTGAACATCAGCCAAATTGAACATTTTTCAAACTACGCTGAAATAACAGCTCCTTACCAGGAATTTCAGTCAGTGTAAAATAAGTTTGGTGCTGCCATATAACCTTCCACCAAAACTGCCAGAGGCCTTTTAATGGCTGAAACATCCAAGGGGAGGAGGCCCAACTTGTACAGGTACATTTAATCAAATGTTTATATATTAAGCTTATGGATTTCATGTTCAACGTTCAAGTTGCTTAAATGAAATTTAGCATAAATTTAAACCTGTGCGCCCAGTTATTTAGAAAAATCACTGATGCTGTGAAAACACTTAAAAGTTGTGCCTAAAATCAATGACATTACTGTAGATGCTGAGTTCAAGTCACCTTTCCTGCAGTGGGAGGTGTTCTGAAGGCTCAGAGGAAATGTTCATGTCCAGGAGCTTCGGTGTGTAAACAACATAACCTTCCTGGTCATTCACGGTTCCTTTGACCTCTAGTACCTGGTAAAGAAGGCCCAGAAATGGCTCTTCTTTAACCAGGAGCGGAAATGGACCCAACTCTCTACTCAGCTGCTCACAGCCCTCTGCAGGGCCTCGACTGAAAGCCTCCTATGTGTCAGTATGATAGAGTGTCATGGGAGCTGCGCAGTAAAGGAGAGGGACCGAGCTCGGGTGGTGAGAACAGCCTCTATGTCAGAGCTGTGAAAGTAATCAGCCCCCCCCCTGTAGTCAGACACTCACATCCCATCTCACCTTGACACTGACAAACAGTCACCACAGCTGTCATCAAGTAAAGCATCTTCCCATTTCATAGACCACTCTGGCTAAAGCTGCACTTTATCTAAATATTATGTTACTATGATGGTATTTCACGTCTAAAAATGTTTTATTTCCTGTAATTTTCTTGTTTTAAGGGTTTCTTTTTCAGTATTTCTTTGCTGGGAGTGTTTTATGTCTCATGCTTGTTTTCCAGGGTTGTCTTATCTACTTTAAAGAAGCTTCTCAGAGAAAATATTTTCATGTTTGACTTTTCAATAAACAAAAAATAATTGACTTAAAGTATAAGATCTTAGATTGTTAAAAGAGAAATTAAGGTTTTACTCATACTGTAGAAAATAAGCTTGGTGAGCAGATGCTCTTTATTAACTAAACTGCAGGTTTATTTTCTTCTCCATTAAAATTCAATGAGGCTCCCAGTTGGGGGTTTCCATCTGACTGACAACAAAGAAATCCTTCTCCTCCTGTCCCACTTACCTTATTGGAGCTGTTTTATAAAATAGCAGCTGATTTAACCACATTAAAAAGCAGTCTGGCGATTTTTTTCCCCCAACTTGAGCGTAGACACAGAGTGACATCACTATCTTAGTCAGCAGAGTCTGCGCTTTGACACAAGCAGCTGATGATGAATGAAGGACATCCTTTAACACTCAAACAGACAAAGCCAATAAGATCAGACAAAGAACCCCACAAAAAAATCTTCTCAGTTCAATCAAACCTCCGATTCAAGCTTCTCATATTTGGTCCTTCTGGTTTAAACCATCAGAGCTGATCAGTCACCCACAGAGGAGAGATATTCTGTAATTATGTTGAAAAAAATCCAAGCCTGAGATAAACAGGACAATCTTGAAACAGCAGAGGCAAAGCTAATAAGCTGATAGGACATTGAAAGGGTTTATGGTCACTATGTCAAGAGGAGATTAATCTTCAAGCATGGAGGTGGTAGCATCATGCTGGGGACATTTAGCAGCCAGTAGTACTGATGCATTGCACAGGGTAGATAAAATGAAACAGGATTTATTTCCTCCAAATACTCTGCAGGTAATATGAAGGAAACATAGTTTGAAATAGAAACCTAATCCCACAAAAATGAGAACTGCTTTTAGAATAGATAGAACAGGCTAACATTGCATCCTAAAAATTATTCTGACTATAAACATGTTTGAAACTTATCCACAACGCTTAAAATCTGGTTTTGGGCAACTTAAATATTTAACTTTAAGAAAAGTTGGAATGATACAAACTGTTTGATGGTAAAATGCCTTTTTTTCTTGCTGTGATTTGTTAAGGAGGCTCTCTGCGGATTAGAGAAAGGCCCAAATCAATGCAAAAGAACATTGTATGTTTTCGAAATTAAACTGAATCAATAAAACATTTCCAACATGAAGAAGAGTCATTTAAAAGCATCATCAAAAAAAAAGAAAAACTAACAATAAAATCTACAATGGTTTAAACTTTTCTCATCACTATTGGTTCTATGTGTCAATTGCATAAAACAACTTTAGAACTTCAGAAGAATCTGAAATCTGCCACTAATTTATTTTTCTCTATGAATCAATTCAAAAGAAAACGTCACCCAGCATCAGAAGTTTCTATAAATGTCTAAATATTTGTTTTCTTATCTTGAACAGAAATGCAGCAGCAGCAGACTGAGCCTTGATCTCTCTCTCAGTTGTTAGGGCACATTCTAAGGAAAAGGATGCTGCAGTAAGCTGAGGGGTTCAATGCATTTTTTAAGTAAAGGCATACTGCAGCTGATATTACAAACAAACAAACAAAAAAACACACACACACTGCAGTCTATAAGTGTCACCTTCACTATATACCAGCGCGCGCTCCTGCAACCCCGCGTGCGTGCGTAACACTGACACAAATATGATGCTCTGACCCATTTACAGCAGACCCAAGCGTGGGCAACATGTAGATCGTTGGAAACCCTGTTCCTTGTAGTGACACAAAGAAATCCAGCAGATTCTGTCTCTGTGAAAGCCATCCACAGGCCTGAAGATGCCATAATACCACAATAGGCTTTGTTGCATTGCTGCCCCTCCACTTCCTTCATGCATCCCACTCCATTTCCTGAGTGGAGTGGGATGCATGAAGGAAGTGGATCCCACTCCACTCAGGAGATACCTCCTGACGAGCCTCATTTTTATCTGGAATAACTGACTGAAAGCCTTGGACCAGACCAGCAACCCTGCGCACTGATCTTCACACCCCGGCATGCGCCGGTAGGCCGTGGCAGCTGTGATCGTGGATTCTGCAGAGCTGGAGGCTCAATGTTTCCCCACGCAGAACTAGATAACAAGTCAGAGCACCAAATATAAGAGGATCAATCATGACGCGCCCCACCCAAGAGGCTCCTCGGAGATGCTGTACCTGCAGAGCCGCAGGACTTGGACAGCAGCCACCGGACGCTGGCGCAGATCCGGGCCCGGTTAGAGTCGTATTTGTCCAGCGGCTTGATCTCTGGCACCGTGAAGGTTTTCTTCACGGCGCTGGGAGAGTCCACCATGGCTGCGATGTGCCACTCGGAGGAAAAAGGAGCAGGAGGAGGAGGAGGATGATGATGCTGAGGAGAAGGAGGAGGACCCTATGATGCAAACACGTGCTCACGGGAATTAAACCTAAGAAATGAAGCTTTCAAAGCGATATGGTATAATATGTTACAAACAGTTGAAATCCATTAATAATAGTAATAATAGTACAATAAAGGTGGCTTTGTGGTAAAGGCTGATTCAGCTGAGCCATCAATGAGGCTCACGCCCCCTGTACGTCACATTTCAGACAGAAGGCAATAATATCTTCATCAAATGCTTTACTTTTGGTTCTATATTACATGTACACATTCAAATGGCAACGTTTATTTTTTTAAAAAGAAAAAAAAAATACATGAGATTATCGTCCTCGACGTCGAGTTGATTTGGATTTGTGATTCCCGTAGCAGTACCCCATCTCTCCACAAGGGGGCGCACTCCTTCAAGCGTAAACTGACATGTCTGCTGTCTATCAGCTGAGATCTTTAAGTTGCTATTCATAGCAGGTATTCCAGTTGGAAGAAAAAACATCACACCTCGTGATTTTTTTTTATACATTTTGTTACATAAATGCTTTTAAGATTGTGTAATGAAACAAATCCAGGACTCCCTTGAAAAACAGGTTTTTAAATGGGATTTTTTTTTTCTGGTTAAATATAGTCTAAATTAAAATATATATATATATCTTTGAACTGCATTCTGATTTATTTTTATGTTATATAAATACATTTATATTTAAACTTTACTTTTCTGTCCTAACCAGAGAACCAAATATTTCCCCACTCTCACACTCGGTTGTATTAGATGCTGGCAGTTTATGAAGGTTTACATTTTCCTTCTTAAATTAACTGATCTGGCTGCTGGTTTACTCTGGTTGGATGAAGAATCTGCTCCTGCCTGAAGTGTTCAGCAGCTGCTAACAGGTATTCTCTCCCAGGATTTCCTCAACATTTACCTCCATCTATTCTGTCATCTACTCTGGCCAACTGTACCTTCTGGCGTTAAGCCTCATGATTTAATGAATAATGTGCCGGGGGTTGGGGGGTCTACAGGGAACTGTAGTGTTTCTGAGTCGAGTCTATGTGTGTTGCATAACAATCAGAAAGCTGAGCTTCTTAGTTGATCACACCTTATCTAACTTACCTATGGATTTTGTTGCACTACTCTTCCTCTAAGCCTTATTCACAGTGTTTAACTGTTCTCCAAACCAGAAATTCTCCCAAATAATCCGTGGATTCCTGAAACCATGACCATCTGGGCTGGTTCAACTCCACTCTGCTCCACCAGCCCAGCGTTACTTATCTCCTAAGAGCTTTTATAGCTGAGATGTTATGAACTGTTAATTCCTGACCTGTCTGTGTTCCATGGTTTTTATGATGCTGTTGACTAATTCTCCATTTCTTACAATAACATACATTTATTAGGATAAACCACAAACACATAGACTAATCAGGTACTCTTGAAGGTAGAAATGACACCAACATGAACTGATGCCTCACTTCTCTGGATTTTATTTGTAAACTATACAAACCAAAGGTGAAAATCAATCCAGTTTCCTCAAATTCCCTATAAAGTTTCATTTTGGTCCTGTAAGTCCCTTTATGTTTTAAATCCGACGTCTATTTAGAGGCCAAACCTGTTTTCATGTCTTTAAACCAGCATAGGAAGAAGCAGTATCACGCCTGGAGAATGCAGCAGAACTAGTTTGTCCTTCTGGTTGACTCCTTTGTGCCCTGCCTGCAGGGGAAAACCAATGGGGAAATAAACTCATGCCGTCTCGTGGTTGATCTTTCCACCAGAAGGTGGTTCCTTGAATACCTCTCAATGATGGTCAGTGCAGCAGGAGACTCGGGTTAAAGCAGACCTCAGAAGCAACTCAGGAGAAAAATCAGCTGACTTTAAAACAAACACTAGGTGAGTCTGTTTCTATGTTTAACCCGTTTAACATTTATCATAAACTGTACGCAAATTGCTGTATTTAGAGGGTAAATTAAATGATTAGGTTATAAAGAACAGGTGAACTTTAAAAATCTGAGTAAACTTTTACATGTTTTCCCATTTCACATACCTCTATATGTACCTGTATTGGACATACCTCAAACCTGGAGGAAATTGTGACATTTTTTGTTACGCTCAGTTTAAAAAAAAAAAATGATTACATTCATAAGAAAGGTTTCTTCTGATTTAATTCAATACACTCATGTCTTAAAATATCTAACTTACCTTCATTTTATTTAATTTTTTTAATATTTGAGTTTAAACCTTTCAGGTTTAGGAGGTATGGGCGGCACCTCCCTGAAAAGAGTCTTCTTTCCGAAAAAGAAAAAGAAGTCACCCCTGAGAGATGCATTCAACCAGCTGCAGAGGGCGCTGCCAAAGAAGAAAACCAAAAAGAAAAGCATTCTGAAAAAACTGCAGCTGGACAACTTGAAGAAGGACAAGAAATCCAAGAAGAGATTCTCCCTGACCCGAGAGAAGAAGGCATCCAAATCGCTAAAGGTCTTCTCCCTGAGCAAAGAGAAGAAGGAGTCTGATCCAAACAATTCAGAAGGAAAGAAGGAGAAAGACAGAGAGGTGCTGAGTCGAATGGGAGACAAGATCAAACGGAAATTTTCTCAGGAAAACAAAAGTGAGCTCAATGTAGAGCCAGAAATGACACCTCTCAAGGAAGCAAATGACGGTAAAACCTCCTTACAGAAGCTGAAGGACATGATGAAACCCAGAAACACGGAAACCAAGAAAACTGAAGATACATGAATCAGAAAGACAAACTGGAGCCAAAAGGACATGTATTTAAAGTTCTTTAATGACATTCTGCCTTAAAGCCATTAATGAAACAGAGGCTAAGAAAACTGTGGTTTTTGCTTTAACATTTGACTGATTAACATGTAAATGTCAGTTTTACTTCATATTAAATGGATTTAGTCTTGAATTTGTGGTATTACTAGTCTTGGTTGTTCCATAGCCTGGCATTCAAACTGAGAGCATCATTTGTTTGATTTAGCATAAAGCCAAGCTGCTCTCATGTCTGCTTTGCAGCACAGATCATAAGACCATCCCTTTAAAGTGTTAAATGTAAATATTTACAAAGACTGCATGAGCATCAAGTCTGTGGCAGAAACTTGCTGTAGGATTTAATCACTTAAAAAGAAAATAGCAAGCCATTTTGCTTGCCTCATATATATATAAAAAAAACACAAAGGTCAGCATTTAGATGTGTGGGTGACAAGTTTCACTTTCCTTCAACTTTTCCCTTTTACAACCACACATTTCTACGGATTTTATGTGATGAACCAACAGAAAGTCAAACACAAATGTGAAGGAAAAGGATAATGATGCATCATTTTCAGATATTTTACAAGTAAAACTCAAAATATGTGGCATGCATCTGAACCCTGAAGCCACTACATAGAATCAACACCCAACTGCACTCAAACATTATCCGATTAGTAGAAGCAGGCACTTGTTTTATGTTAACCAGATCATGACCAAACTATTGGTTGTGCACAGTGCAAATTAGGCCTTTATCAAACAGTAGCAGGAGGAAAGTCATAGGAAGCACTGTTTCATGTTTATCTGCAGAAAATTCATCCAGAATGATGCATGGATTAAATCTACTCCCAGGCCCCTCTTAACACACCACCCCTACCATGAAACACGGTGGTGGGAGCATCATGCTGTGGGGATGATTTTCCTCAGCAGATGGAGGAAAATTGTTCAGAGTTGATGGGAAGGTTGAAAAGGCATTTCAATAATGGCTGAAAATCTAACCATGGCTGCAAAAAAAAAAACTGAGACTGAGGCTAAAATTCACCTCTGAACCTGTGGCAAAGACCTGAGGATTCTTCTCTGTACAGAAGCTCTCAACTTGAGTTGAAGGAATGTATTTCAAAATACTTAGAGCTGTGATTGTAATGAATAGTTGTTCTACAAGATATTGACCCCAGTTTTTTTTCCTCTTAACAATGTTGAAGCACTTAATGCTGATCCATCACATCAAACCCCAATAAAATACATAGAAGGGAACAAATCAGATGCATGCCAATAAATATATTTGGAAAAATCTATTTTTGCTCATCAAGAGGCAACTTTGAGCTGAGATATTTTTTAAGCTAAACATGAGACCATAAAATCTTGATTAGAGAAAAATAAATAAAAAAAACAATTTGAAAAAATCTATTAAAATTAAGAGGAAAAAAAAGTATGCATTTTTATGAAAACTGTAAAAAAAAAAAAGAACAAAATTTGATCCTTTTATAGCTTTGGTGCACGGTTAAAAGTCTGCAAGCTACACAACTGTAGATCAAAATGTTAGATTAAAAACCAGGTTCACAAAATTAGCTCAGCATGCGTCAGTCACGCAGCAATAAAACCTCAGATAGCACATTTTCTATTTACAGTTTATGGCTTGTTTAAAACAAGTTCTTTTGGAAATAAACATTTAATATTTAAACTATATTGCATTCATTCAGCTGCCTTTTTTTGCTTTTAAATGAAGCGGGAAACAAAGCAGAATATCCACCAATGGGAAAGAGCGCTGATTAAACCTGGAAGCTTTGCACCGCAATGAAATTTGTTTTACTGGATCTCTAACTTTACATGATCTACTTTTATCTTAAAGGAGAAACTCATTACCAAATGTGCTAAACAGATTCATAGGATATAATGTAAAAAACTTAACCTACATAAAAAAAAATAAAAAAAAATCAGTATGGTTTCTAAATTACAGGAAAAGAGGTTGACGAGTTGTTGTAGCAGCTGATGCATACACAGTGTGGCAAGGCTTACTTTGCATTGCTCCTTCACAAGTAAAACCTTTCATTGTAACGGTCCTTAAAGTTTTACTTCATAAGCAAACCATCATGCAACTCTTAGTGCTCCAGCTGTCTGGATTCATCTCTTTGGCAAAATATCGGCAGAAGAATCTCTAAAAGTGAAGACAGCTGCCTACTAAGATCGATCAGTGTTCACATTCAAAGCAGACAGTGTAAGCTTAAAAAAAGTGTGATGTTGCTTGGATTTATGACAGTTTGTTGCCAGGAGATGAAGACATTTGGAGCAGTTTTCTTTAAAGTGTTCGATCATCCACAGATATTTTTTTTTTTTCAGGACTGTATGCATGTTTGGGTCATCTGCCTCAGTTAAAGCTGTCTGGAGGATGGACGTCCTCTTAGTCATCATTCATGAGAGAAGACCGGTTGCTATCCGTTTCCTTCCTGATGGTGCGAAGTCTCGAGTTCTACAGGCAGACAGTAGGAAAGAGGAGGGAAGGTGAGGGACCAGAGTAGTAAAGGAATAAAGGGTAGGGATTAGAAGCAGAGGATTGTGTGAAAGTGAAACAGAAGGAAAGAAAGGGAAACAATAAGAAATAGATTAGTTATGTCCAACCAGGCAAACAGAATCATAGAGGTTTAGAGGAGAAAGTCATGGGAAAAAAAAAAAATACCATAGATCAGTTGGGCCAGGGTGGAATGCCACAAGGGGGCGGCAAAAGGCAAAAAAAAAAAAACTTTAGCTAATTGTTTATTTCTATTGCTTTTCTTTCTATTGTAGTCAATGGGAAGCTGCTGTAAACTAGTAACTATGAGAATGTTACCGGATTATGCTTTATGATTAAGAGAAAAACCTTACATATTTAAAATAATCCAAATGTAGCTGGATTCTGGCCATAACTTCATTGAGACAAGGATGGAAAGCACAATGTCAACACAGGGCTAAATGATTTGATACTTTACAGACTCTCATGTTCTTTAAGATCATTCTTTTACAAATTAATTTCATAATAAAGTTGTGTTTGGCTGAATGGGTTTTGCTAAGGAAGTTGTGCGTTTCATTGTGTGAGGAGTATGGGTGTGGCTCACCCAGGATGCAGTTTAAGCTACAACATCTGGATACTTTTTGCTAAAGTATTTATTTATACATCATATTACAACCAAACCATGAATGCTTTTTATTAGGATTTTTCGTGATAGACCGACATCATCTAATGACTGAAAACCTCAAGTCCCCATGGAAAAATTGTTTTATTAACTGCAGTGTTATTTTCCATAACACTTGGGCTGTCACAGAAAACCTAAATAATTAATAACTAAAGGTTAAATTTAAACAAATGCAAAGAAGCAGGGGTTGAAATTTTGCAAGCTGCAATTTGCTTGTAAGTTTAAATTTCACAGGATATCGCAGAAGAGCAGCCGCAACGAGACAAAGCAAGCAGACGAAAAAAAGGAATAAAATAAAAGACACATGTAGCCAAGTTCTGCATTTATTTTCATCAGCTATAATATTCGTACAAAAATAAAACCTGGATAATATGAAATAAAAATTGAAATACCAAAACCATCACTAAAATGTCATTATGTGTCAACACTTATCAACTTGGTAAATAACAATATATTGGTGTAAATATATAAACATCTTGGTAATAATTCTCTATAAATTGCATATGTAATAAGAAGACACTTCTACCTCTACCTGATCAAGGCTCAATTTAAAAAAATAAAAACATGGAAAACATTGCTCTCGTGAACCTCTGCTATCACGTCAACATGTCAACATGTACAGACACAAAATGTGTGACGAGATTCCCTATTCGTGTGAATGCATACTTTCAACTGACATGCCAGAGTAAACCGTCAGAGGAAATGTGGCAAGAAGCGTGACCTGGTTTAAAATACCACTAACATCTGGACCCACTTAAGAAATTACAACAAAGGAACAAACTGCACTGATGAGGCAGAAATGTTGTGGTGGTGATACACTAAGTGACATTAGCATGTGGCAGTAAAAAACATTCCCGGCATTTGGGTAAGAAATAAAAAACAAAAGGAAGCCTGGTTTTAAGCATGAGGCAGTGAAGCCATTAAAATTTCTGATCAAAGTCTCTCCTTAGGACAAAACGATCCATATATGGTCTCTATGTGGATGGAATTAGACCTGCATTCAAGAGAACTATGTGGACAGAAGTTTCTACCAAAACGCACAACTGACTATTCCCAACTGACAGCCTAAATTACTAGAGCAGGCCAGTACTTGTGTAGCAACCCAACACTTGCAAGGTACTGAATGTACGGAAGATCACAGAGATCGAAAACACTGGATAGTGACACAATACGCTGCAGACATGATTCAGGAAAAGAGACATATGCAGCAACAGACAGGGCTGGAAGAAGTGACCTGAACGTTTGGCTCGGGATCAGGGATGACTTCTAAAGGACTTAAGAACAATTGTGTTTCATTCAGAGAAAAACCCTGAAACCTAAAGAGGTACGACAAAACATCTCAGTATGTAAGACCTTCATTAGTTGGAACTTTATATACACCAAACCTAAATCAGAAAGGCTCCATCAGTAAATACATTAGTACTGAAGGTTTTAACTAGGACTACAACAATAAATCAGAACTGGACGTTTTTTACGCTCAAGTCTGTATTAAGCAAGCTGTAAACTGAAAGCAAAGATGTTTTTCTGATGAGTCAACACATCAAACAGGTCACTCTAACAACACTCATCAGTGTGGAAGCTGTAACTGAGGGAGGAAGCCTGAAAATGAGCTATTTTCAGTATATGGAGGAGCACAACAAATTAGGCCACAGAGGGCAGAAAAGCTGGCAGAAGCTTCCAGAAATGCATACGAGATGTCCGTTAAATAGATAACACACGATGTGAAGAAATATTGATGACTGAGCTCATGCGTAGATTCAATATTTGAAAAATTTAAAGTTTTAACCGTCTAATAATAAATCAAAAGGTTTTGTAAAAGGATTAGAGAAGATTACGCTGTAATTTCTGCTCCAACATAGTTTGAGGTGGTTTGTTTTGAAAAACTCATTTTACAGTGTTTTTGGTTTTTTGTTATTGTTTATAAGTACTAAATATGATCTGAAATGACCAAAATCAGTTTCAGCAGGTCAGAGGTCCAAAAAGTTAGAAGTCAACCCTGCAACCTCTGATCGATCCAATTGCAGTGTTATCATTTTTGTTTTGTAAAGTTCAAAGCAGCAAATTCTGAATTTCTACAATGAGCTGGTGCATATCTGACCGTTTGGCTGTGGGGCTGTAGTGGTTTCACAACAGATTTTGGAGTGTTTTATGAAACAGTAACCATACATTTAGTTTACAGAAAAGCTTCACTGGAGCCCCTGGTCACAGGGTTAAGCAAGCAAACGTTGCTCAAACTGAGAAAAGAAAAGAAGCACTGATGCCATCTGAACTGTTTTTACCAAAAACATGAGGCAGAAAAGGTTTTGCACAGAGCAGATCAAGACAGCGATAGCCGATTTCAATATGAACCGACAAATGTAGGCTGTAGTTATGCAATACTACGATGATAAAAATTAGCAAGGCTGTGTGATTCACAAGTCTTAATGATTCACCTCTGCACAGAAGAAGGTTAACGGTTCCCACTCCCCCAGGTGTTATCAATCATGGTCTCGCTGTAAGTATCAGCCGCTCTGTGGGTGCATTTCCTGCACACTCATGTATGTAATTAGTGGCTTTCTTTAGAAATACCCTGAAAACATCAATTCCTGCATTGGTAGATGGCGCACAACGCCACAACACGCCTTTCTCAGCTAGCTGCAAAACAAGTTTGAAAAGAAGTGCGTAACTGCTCTTCTATTAGGTTTGATTATTTTTATCTAATTTAAGCAAACAATTTACAGTTTAAACCTAATCTTGGGGATATTGTTCACTCTACAGAGTCCATAAAAACCAAATCTTTCCTTGAAAGAATAGTTGAGGATTTGTTTTATTTTAAATCAAAGTAGCCGGAGTTGTTGATCTGCCACTTGGAGCCAGTCTAATAAACAGAACGAGAGTAACGATAGCAAATGGTAAGAGAAGGTCTAGATACAAAGCAAGGTCTTTTTTTTTTCTTTTAATCAGCAAAGCAATGCAAACCAGTTCAAAAAGACAGAATAGCACCAATTATTTTGAGAAAGCTGCTCTCTTGGAAAAAAACTATAATTGTCATGTGTGTATTCCATAATGGTTCATCCCAGGTGCATCCTACTGGTCAGTCAGAGAGTCTTTCATTTTTTGATTATTTCAGCGTTTCATTCACAAATCGGCTTGACTGAGATTAAAGTTAAGCTCTGTAATGGGATCATTTTATCCTACTTCTGTCAGTCTTATAAAATATTCCATGAAATACAATGTAACATGGATTTAGTCCTCTTTGTTACGTTAGGTTTGATGTGCAAATATTAAACAATCAATCTTTACTACTAAATCGGGCTTTATCAATATGCAACTTCATTAGCGTATTTCGTTCATCGATGAGGCCAAAGATGTTAAAACAAAACCCGAAGAAAAAGAGAAGGAGAATGTGGACGAAGTGGTTGTTGGGGAAACTACACCAGCTTGGGATGCTAGTTAAACAGAGTTGGAGGTAGGCTGTGTTGTAACATTTAGCACCTTTATGGGCCATCTGACAAATACGTCAGCTATGGAGTTACACACAGCAGGCCTTGTGTTTTGGCAGCTGTATTCAGAGATTGGGGATCTGGAGTCAACAAGTCATCTCTATGTCATGTATTTGTTCTGCTCAGCCAATGAAACAGGGGAATCTGATCTGTACAGGTTAATTAACTTTACAGATTGGACTCGCCTGGTTCAGTGGCTGAGCAGAATAAATATATGACATAGAATTGTTGACTACAGATCTCATCTGTCTGTATTCGATATACAGAAACAAAATGAGCTGTTCAACCACATGATCTATAATTTCCTCAATGAAAAAAAAAATTAAAACAATTACAAAAATCTTAGAAATGATCAATGTGAAACCTTGTATTATTTGTCAAAACAAAATAGAGATACCTAAAAAGGTAAATGTCCTGCAGAAGCAGGAAGCAGAGCTATTTACATCTGAAAACTTGGAAGCAGGCTAAATAACAACTAGCTCATGTAAAAAGAAGGAAAAAAAACAAGCCAATAGTATAAAAAATTATGTGCAAGCTGGACAGCAACACAAAGACCTTGAACTTAGAAAGCAGCATAGGGCAGATTCAGGTCCTTCTTAAAGCTAGTTTTTGTGATCTGATAGACATTTGATATTCTGGCAGGATTCCACTTCTCTGCGCTGCAGTTATACATAGAAATTAGTACTTTAATAAGTGTTGAGATTTTCCAATATATCTGTAAGAAAGCTAAACAAGCAAATCGCCAAACAATGACAAGCAGCAGTCAACTAAGGTGTCTGGCTTGAAAGCAAAAGGAGTCTTTAATATGAATTGTTCTGCTTGTGATTGATGACGTCATCTCCGTTGGTTTCGGACAGTACCTCAAGGGTGGTAAAGTGATTGTCTCGTGTTGTCTGGCCGCGATTCCGGTTGCACAAACAGCACAGCAGCTCCTTGAAGGTCCTCCTCATGTCTTTGTCCCTGAAGCAGTAGATGATGGGGTTGACGAAAGAGTTGCACTCGGCTAACACCAGGAAGTACTTCTCGTAGCGCAGCACTTTACACGATATACAGTCAAAACCGTCAAGCATCAGTAGAACAAGACCTGGTGTCCAGCAGAGCACAAACAGGCCTGTTAGGAAAAAAAAAAAACAAAGATGTTAGAGAATCCCTAATTTAGGATGAAGAAGTAGGTCTTACAAAGAATATGAAGAAGTTGATAATTGATGATGGCTGAGGGAGTGATCTACAGGTTTCCTGATGGACACACTCAGATACAGAGCATTCCGGCTTGTGGAATGGGTTTAGTCTGTACGATCAGGTTTTATTATCTTAGCCTTGATTAGACATCTCAGGAATGCATACCCATGCCGGACACCCAGGACTAATGTATGCACACAAACAAACTGTGGACAGAACTGTTAAAATGATGTGCAAGTGAGCATTAGGACCAGAAACCTGCCATGCATTCCTTAGAAAGCTAAACAATCCCCCCCACGGTCACAGCAACCAGACCCCCCCCATTTCATGCTAACCTAAAATGTCCCTCTGCTAACTCCAGATCTACAAAACAATTCAAACTCATTATAAATCTAAATTATGCAAAAGAGAAAGTACAAATAAGGAAAGGAGTGGATTACAAATTCTTGGTTGTCATCCAATCCTTGCAAAAGCTGTTTTTCCTAACAGACTTGCATTATGCAGCTCCATGTCCGGACATGCTCAAGAGTTTTTCCTCAACCTTAAAAGTCAAACGGCTGGATCCTAACTGTTCAGCTGCCAAGTGACACGACAAAAGCGTGTGACACTTTTTTTCAACATTTAAGGAATCTGATCAACTTTGTTGCTCTTGAGAGACAAAATAGGTGGAAGAAATAAGAATAAAGGAAAGGTGCCAAATATATGAGCTATGTCAGAGGAAAGGAGGGAATGAGGGTTTTGTAGGGGAGGCAATGGTTTCCCTGACAAGAATAGACATGTAAAGGCATTCATCAGGCAGTTCAACCACCAACTCTCCAATTCTCAGAAGAAGAGGGTGGAAGATTTCCATTAAAAAGGGAAAAGAACAAACAAACAAACCTAAATAACTAAAACCAATCCCTACAGGATGGGTCTAGCTAGTAACTTCTTAAAAGAACTGTAGCTATTCGCCGAAACAAAACCTAAAGCCTCTGTTGTGCCATTAAAGAAATGCCTTACTTGAAACTTGCATGTACTTGTCTCTTTCTGTGAGTTCTCTGCTAAATAAGATTCAGAAAAACTCAGATTTTATCATTTAAACCTCTGGCAGGTTAAAGTTGTCAAATATCTTCAGTTATTGAACTTAGACATGTATTAGTAATAGGGGAGAGGCACATTCTTATGACATGATGCAGTAGAGTGTCGCTTTTTGAATAATTCAGCTGTTTTTATTATTCCTCACAAAAGGCCAAGTTGAAGATCAATTTCTCTCTTCTCAACCAACCATGTAAGAACCTTTAATGTCATTAAAATGATTAAACCATTCCTGTAATTTCTGACCAGATTTTTTCATTTTTCCTCTCGTGCTTCCATGATTTATCAGTTTAGTTCAAAGTCCTCTTGTTTAAAGGCTTACTTCCAATCCCTCTCATCCTTAGCCCCTCTCCTAGATACTACATCTGGTTCAGAAGTGGAGACCTGCATTGGTGTCTTCAGAATGCTGGTATTACTTCCAGTCAAAATAAAAATACATGGCTACATTTTAAGGACCATCCGACGCCTGTTAAAGTGGCCCCTTGGGAGCCAAATTGTGTGTCAAAATGGGCTCTATAGTAGTGAGGATGCACAATATGTACCGTTTTTTTTCTGGCACCAGCCCTACAAAAAGTCACTTTGACAACCCCCTTTATTACTGAACTAAATGAATAAAAACACATTATCAGAATGAAAGGTAAATACATAGGGCGAACTGAAATAACACACCAGATTCAAATGTTAAAATAAACTGCAAATCAGGTGGCATCTTCAAATGGTAAAATCATGCATGGAGTCTGCTTATATTCCTGAGTTCTCCTAACCTGTGCGTTTGTTTTACTTCAGTGTAGTGCCATTGACTGTACTATCATTTATATTATATATTCTATAGCCATGCAAAAACACTTAGGTAATCTCCATAATTTGCATCACAGCCATAAACTTGCTGTGGCAGTTTCTGGCAGATTTTTTTAGGCTGATTCTCTTGACCAGTGAAGCAGGTCGTGGACTGGTGCAAAGATAACACCCTGATCCCGAACGTGGAGAAGACGAAGGAGATGATGCGTTGATGATGTCACCAGTGCGAAAGAAATCAGTAAACAATAGAGAGAAACATGGAAGGGAGCCAGGGCAGAGTAACCCTGAAATCCCACATACTCCGTCAGCGCTCCGCTCCGCCCAGCTGCGCTCCCGACCACCTGCACAAACCACAGCCTACAGCCTCCGCAGTGGCTCCCGTCCGCTCCGCTGTGAGTTCCTTGGAGATCGTAGATGGCATGCGCGAGATGATTAAATTCAAAGCAGCAAAACATGCGGAAATTAACCAGGGTTTCCGCGGATCATTAAAAATAATTACAATTCATTATTTTTTTTTTTATTAAGGCCTTAATTGGAACTAAAATTAATTAAATGTGTTTATCGCGGCATTTATAATTCTTTAATAAAAAATGTTTTTAAAAACAAGATATATTATATCACGATTAATTTGCGTGGAACTGATCATAAAGCCGTATGTTCGGAAAGGAAGCTCGAGGCGGAGAAAAAGCAAGAATATATACCGTATTTTTACGACCATAAGGCGCACCGTACTAAAAGACGCAGTCTCAGTTATGTGGGCCATTACTGTATTTAACACACATAAGGCGCACCGGACTATAGGGTTTTCTTATATACAGGTACATGTCCTCTACTACGTTTAAATACCTCTACTGCGTATTTAAAAATAGAGCGGGAGCAAAACTGAGTATGTTTGTGCTTTATTCATGTATTTATTACAAAGTATTAATTAACCTGGGAGCTGGCCGTAAGACAGACACATCGCTAATGACACAGAGCGCTGTGATCACTCCTCTGAAACAGTTTATTGGTCAGAGGGCCCGGTGGCGCCAGTGTACGGCAGCCTCGCTTCTGTCAGTGAGCCCAAGGGCTGCTGTGGCTACAATGTAGCTTGCCACTATCAGTGTGTGAGTGTGTGTGTGAATGGGTGAATGAATGTAGTGTAAAGCGCTTTGGTCAAGTCTCCTAACTTGAATAAAGGCGCAATATAAGTACATGCCATTTACCATTTACCATTTATTGATGCATAAATTAACTTAAAATGCAGAAATCTGCCAGCAGAATATGTTCGCTTTTATTATCCTGGTGCCTGCAGTTTACCGATCTGTTGCAACTATATTTTAATTTGACAAACCGGAATTTCTCGGTGTTCTTTTTCCTTTTTGGTGCGATTGCTATTGCGGGTCTTGACCTGTCCGGACCGGAGCAAAAAATAGCTCGGCTCCGTATTTTGTCGGTGACGGACGGAGACGTGCAGAGAAGTAGCGGTGGATGTGGAACAGCTCTCATTGATTTACATGAAAGACAAGTGCTCCGCACGTTGTACGTCAGAGGGGCGGAGCGTTGACGGAGTATGTGGAATCTGGGGGTAAGTGTGCTTTATTGTCTCACTCTTTCCAGTTCAACTCCAACAACTCTGACTGCATGAAGAGTTGTTTGGCTTGTTATAATCAGAGACAACTTGTGATGTTATGAAATACTTTCATTGTGCTCAACGGTATCACGTAAGTGATTTTAACCCAGAAACCAATTAATATCAAAACATCTGAGTAACAAAGGAAACAAACTAATTGAAATAATTAAATAAATACTCAATAACAGACTCAAAAATGAATACATTTCACAAATTTCTGAAGTTAAAGTCATGGAGACATTTAAAATTTTTCTTCCTTACCAAGGATCATTGAAACGGTCTTCATCAAGCCGAGTACGGTCTCTTTGTGCCTTGTCTGGGTTGTGTGCTCTGACATCTGCTTGCTTTTGTGCCTTACGTAGAGGAAGATCCTAGTGTAGATAGCCACCATTATGGAGAAAGTCACTAAGTTAAGAACAGCCCAAAATATCAGGAAGCTACGGCTGTAGAGCGGCGCCATTGTGGAGCAACTTTCCAGGTCGCACACACAGTTCCATCCCATGGTTGGGAAAAGACCCATAATGATTGCCACCATCCAGATGAATAATATGACGATTATAACCCTCCGTGTGCTCATCTTACTGTGCAGCTGCATGTTAAAAATAGTCTGGTGTCTTTCTGCAGCTACAGCAAGCAGGTTGAGGACAGAGGCTGTTAGGCTGGTGTCGATAAGCCCCTGCCGAACAAACCATTGGTACTGAGATAGCTTAATGGTCCAGGGACCAGTGTGAAACATCAAGTGGAGATAGGAGATACCTGGGGAGAGAAATTTAAGAAATTACTGCAAGAAACAAAGATAAAACAGACAGAAACACTTTTATAAAACATCTTAAGCCATTCATAGGTTTTCTGTTACTTTAAACATATTGTGTTTCCAAATCACAAAACTCTGTTTCTGGGGTTGACTTGATCAATACATCATCAGGCTTTTTTGTTATGGTCTATGATGACCTGGGTTTTGCTTTAGTCGAAACTGAATAAGAATCCATCAGTCATGACATAGATGGTTGCTTTATGTTTGCATGTTGCTTTGCATTTGTTTTGCTCCTTGCCTTTTGCAATCTCTGTAGGACACGCTACCAGGGTTACACACAAAGACTGAGCAGAGTAAAGCCAAATATACAGAAAACCACAGTAAGGCCTTTAGACTTTAGTGTCTTGGCTCAGAAAAAGAAGAAAGATCCCCTACATTCCATACACAATGTCATGTCTTTTTAATCTACTGGTCTGTTATCAAATTATAGCACATGTGTTGGGATGGCAGCGCATATAAGCAAAAGTATACAATAAATAGTTCAAATGTATTAGACTGATATTGATTACACTTTTTTGAAGGTTGGGGGTTGGACGAAATGAGATTAATATAGTTCTACACAAAGACCAACTACCACTTCTTTTTTTGAAGAATCCTGCCCTACTTTGCTTCTTCTCTAACTCTTCAATTACCGTGTTCCTCTCCATTTTATCCTGTCCCTTCTCATGTGTGTCTCCCTTTTCCTCCTCACACGAATGACTGGTCTGTTACTGTCCACTTTAACCCCCAGGCAGTCTTGATAAAAGGCCACTCACCCTGATCCCAGGACCTGATGGAGGTTTCTTTTACTGTGAAAGGGAGTTTTTCCTCTCCACTGTCGCTCCATGAATACACGGTGTGTTAGACAGTGTACGTTGGTCCATTGGTTCCAATCTTTATTTTTCAACATGTAGCCTAATGCAGGTTACATGCAGTGTTGTAGTATCCCTCACTGATGTAGCTCATTCTTCTAAGACCCAGGACGGTTATTCATTTCAAAAATACTTTATAAATCATTAAGGGAAATTAAAATGTGCAGTAACTCATAGGTAGGTTTCTAACCAGTTTTTATGGCTGTTGATAGCTGTGGGCAGAACCCAGATCTGGAGAAGCGTCTTACTAAAGACACTCTTCTGAAGGGGGTGCTCACTGATGTCCATTATGTTCTTCATTTTATGAAGAATTTTGTCTTTGTGAATTAATCTCCAGAGGTTCTAGAGGTGTTCCTAGAACAGAACCAGCTTTCATGTCATTTGCTCCAATGCTGTAACTCCAGAAGATGGTGGTAAACATTTCTGGAAATCTGTATATTTTATTTTAAATACAGACTTCTGGTTATGCAAAAAATTGTGTCTTTCTTCAAGATTTTTAGCATTTCCTACTGCATACAGGAACATGCCTACGAAAATCAGCACCCGACACAGATCTTCTCTTTAATGGTCGAACCATGGCTCTGTTCTGTGCGGTTCTGAATTGGAACTAACGTAGTCTGCACAGGGATGTGGTGCCATGCCCACAAAAGCAGTAACATTTATGCAGATCATTTTCAGGAAGAGAAGGAGCTTCTTTTTTGGCCTAACTTTATGGATGATGCCTTTGTTTCTTTATCAGCCATCTTTATAAGCCATTACCCTAGACATAGAGTAGTCTATTCAAAATAAGAACAAAATAGTCTTTCAATTAAGAAGTGAACAATAACAATGTTCAAATGCATAACTATAATGCATAGGCTACTGAAATATTGTTCAAATAATTTAAGTACTTGACTTAATAACAATATATATTTGGTATTTAATGCAGTCTGATGAAAAATAGAGAAAATACCAAAACATGTAGAGATGAAAAAAGAATCACTGACAAAACGCACTGAAATGTGACAACTGACTTAACAGATAAGGCACCATGATCAAGTAACCCTGACTGTTAGCCTGGTGTGAAGTAGGCTAGCTGCCTAGAATTAATCACCATGGTAACTTAAGTGCTACTCCTATTTCCAAACCTTGTCGTGTCTTAAATACGACAGGATAGCTGGAAAACCTTGGCTTAATCCACCATCTTGACTTAAACTCAGCAATTTGGGGTGCGTTCACAGCACAAAATATGTCAGAGCTAAAGATCAAATATTACATGACATAAATGTCTTTAAGTGCATAATCATCACTGCAAATCATCTTTTATAATTGTTTTTATTTTTTTACAAACAATTTATTAATTTTCATTTTAGTGCCCAGAAAAAAAAAAAGGGCAGTGTCTTCTTTATTAGACGTCTGCAATCAAAAGCTAATCTTTAAACATTTATTAAAGTGCCTCTGTGTGTTGTACTCTCCGTTAGAAACAAAGAAAATGTTTAAATGAACGTAGATTTGTTATGTTGGAGGTAACTGGGTCATTAAAAATAAATTAACATAACTTCATCACCTTTCTATCTATGAAAACACAAGAAGGCAATGAAAGGACCACCTTGACTACAATGATCTCTGTAGGAAATGAAGATGGGTGTCAGGTGGTACACATAGGTAGGTAAAATAGATTCATCCTCCCTCACAAAAAGTGCCTTTTTAATTAATATTTTTGCTAGATTAGGAAACTGGGAAGGAAGGATTAACACAATGCAAAGTTCATGCTGAGCAATATCTGATTTTGGTGCATGTGAAGACTTGATTTTTTATTTTTATTTTTTTATAAAAATCTGGTTAATGGTATTATATATGTATGTATGTATGATGTTTTATGTATTTTACTATAACATCAGCCTGCCCAGGGACTACAAGTGGAAACAGCACTTGAGCTATAACCTAGTACAATGCATGTCTCCCCTTGACGTTAATGTTTATTGTATGCTGTCCCTGTTTCTCTAAATAAATAAACTAAAGTAATAGACAGGCTAGCAGGGGGAAATAGCTTTCTGTTAGGGCTGGGCGATAATTCAATAACGATATATATCGATCAATAGACACGTGGGGCAATAGAAAAAAAGAGAGTCGATAAAAGTTCGATAAAGAAACGCAGTTTTCCTTCCTTCTCATTGTAGCCTATCATGTAGGTTTATGCTAGTCAATACTTCCTCCCAACCAATCGCAATCGCGGACCCAGGAACACCATCATAAAGACCCGCCCTCTCAAACCACAACACAGAGCACATGAAGATGTTGCAGCAAGGAGAGGCGGAGGAAATTGTTCCAAAGAAGGGTTTTTGTAGTTCGCCAGTTTGGCAGTATTTCGGTCATGGCAAGTCGGACAAAAAACAAACCACAGTCATCTGTAAAATGTGTAGGGAACCAGTGAAAACGAAGTCTGATAACACAACCAACTTCTTTTTTTTTTTTTATATCATCTCAGCCGCTCACACCCGCAGGAGTACGAGCTGTGTAGGCCACGGCACGGCTCTCCCCCGAGGAATCTTCGGGAATTTCGGGAAAATATTTATATATATATATATTCAGTTCTGGGCAGTTTCCCACGTAGTTCTAACAATTGAGAGAAAAATACTGAGGGGCCAGCAACTTCAAAAGTAACAACTCAGGTTAAAGCAGGAAAATAAGCTGAACCATAACGAGGTGCCAGCAGCACCTCTGGTAGAATACTGCAGTGAAGTTAGTTTCAAGTAGGATATTAACTTCACTGCGGTTAGAAACCTGGGGGTGAGAAAAAATACCCCATAGAAATGTTAGGCTAAAGGGTGAGTTGATTTTTGTTTGGGTTTTTGTTCTTGTTGAGTGGAGTTCACATGGTAGCCTAGTCCTACAATCTTTTAATTACCACAAGCTGGTGGTGGACTTTTCCCACCCAAATAGGGTATTCTATTTATTTATTTGTTATATTTATTTTGGTCACTTTTCTGGTCACTTTAGTTTATTCTTTGTCAGTATTTAATAACATAACTCAGATCTCTTAAGTTATTTTTCTTTAAAACAATTCTGTTATGGTTAAAAAAGTTGGTTAAATAAATATTTAATTGGAAGTCTGTGTTTGTGTTCTTTATTAAAATTAAATCATTTAGCGATATCATAAAAAGTCCAGGCAGAGCTGCACATAAAATATGGTTTCAAATCTTTTTAATAATTATCGATATCGATCAATATGCATTTTTTTTTATCGATAAGCTTTTTTCTATATCGTCCATCCCTACTTTCTGTATCTATAGATGCTTTGTTTCACAGCAGGTTTTAGTTTTTGTGTTCACTGTCAGTGTAGAGAAACCTGCTGATGACTGGAAAGAGCATCTATTAATTTAATACAATCCATTAACTGGTCATTATACATCTTTACCACACTATTTAGCTTCAGCTGTGGCTAATGTTTTTTCTTTGAGTCAAACGATCTACAATGTTTTACAGCAGCAACAATCTGACTGTATTTATTTCCCTTCCATCACAACATTACTGTACCAGGGATGCATGTTATCAATTAATGACTTAATCTTAAGTTGACTGATCATATCAATGGAAAAACAAGTAATCGGTAAGCTGCCATAAAAACTAGGAATAGAAAATCGTATTTTAAAAAATAGATTGTCTCAGCTATATCAAATACTGACAACAACAACAAATGTTTTCTTAAACATGATTAAACTTAAGTATATTCATCTGATATTACAAAACAGGAACCTGTAAGTTAACTGTATAAAAAATGAATGAAATAGGTGACACATAATTTACTCTACAATTGTGTTTATAACAAATTATAACTCTATAATTTGCAACAAACAATGATGCGGTATGACGCTGTGTGATGCTGTCAGTTTGCGATTGTTGAAATGAAATGGATACCAACTGTGATATTGTTCTCTGTTTTTAGTGTAATCCGATTAGGGCTGCAACTAATGACTCTTTGGCTAATCAATTAATCTGTTGATTCTTTTCCAAGTCCATCAACGAGTGATCGGAGAAACTTTGCTCTGTTAGCTGTGCTTCTAAATCCAGGGGCTGTGTTTGCTGCTACATGATAGACAGATTAATTAGCTGGGCCAATATTAGCAGAGTTTTGTTTCCATATCGACATGCTTTCTTCAATTCATCAGACCTGCTTTTAGATCACATGAAACACTTGTAATGCCACTCCCTCCAGTTTTGTTTGATTTGTTAATTTAGGCTTTGTTATCACTGTGTCATTTTTAGGGGAGTGGTGACCAAGTGGTTAGGGCATAGAGCTTGGAATCCTAAGGTTCTGAGTTTGAACCCCACTTCCACTGACTGCCACTCTGAGTCTCTGAGCAAGACCCTTTATGGCAGTAAATTGGCAGCCCCATGCTCCCCAAGGGGATGGATTAAATGCAGAGGTAAATTTCTCTAATGTGAGATCAATAAAGTTCCATCATTATTATTATTATTATTATTATTATTATTATTATTATTA